>NC_068361.1:19579850-19732350 GCF_020536995.1 Dreissena polymorpha | reverse complement strand
GAGGAGATGCGCATGTTATTAGTGGGTTCTGATTAGATGATTTATTTAGAGAGTTATGGCTCCTTGACATTTTTAAGTTGCTAAACCATCCATCGTATTATTTTGTCCAAAGTTATTGTCACGTAATTACACATTGTTCGTTGATAACACACAGTAACAACCAAAGTTCATTTCTGATTTCATCGTGATTTATTTATGTCGAATGTTTCTTTTAACACAACGCTTGCTAATGTACACGAAATACAATTTCACAGCGCGGCAGCCAACTTGGCAGCCACGTCAAGAATACGTGACAATTCTCCACGTTCTTTTCAAATCTAACCGCAGATCCCTTTTTTCACTACTAACTAAACACTGCATTTTATCCCCAGGTTAATTTACATAAAATCTACTTGTAATTTCCATTGGTCACCAAAGTCCGGGCTTATTACGGATTGGTTGACTTATTAGAATATTCTAGAAGAAACAATCTATTCATGTATTTACTTGCTTGCCAAATGCACTAAAATCTAATCAATTTATATTGGTATAAAGTAATCTTTTTATATTTGTCAGTGCAATAACTTGTGTATCCTTTGCAAATAAAGGCTTTTTGGTGACCCTTTCATCTGTGCTGTTTCGATGACCATGTGTGGGTACTATTAATCTCGTGTCTATATGCTGACCCTGAACTCATTGTTAAGTATATGGTCCTTCGATTCTTTTATCTTAATGACTTTTCATTTTATTGATCCCAATTATACCCCACCCTGGGTGTAAACGTATTTGTGTTCTTACTTGAAATAAATCTTAATTCAGGTCTTAGTTTATGCAAATATCTCCCAAAAATGTATTATAAAATTCTCAAACTTCATCTTAACATTGCATATACATATTATTGAAATATCCCCTTATTAATTTCCATCATAAGAATAAACTCATAAGAATAAACGATATGTTATAAGCTGTTACATGACATTATTCCCCTCAAGATGTTTCCTTTTATCTGAATATAAAGTGCAATATTGTGACAAAAAAACTTTTGGGAGGATCACCCGTCTCCGACGGTTTCTTGTTCTCCATGGTATAAAAATCATGACTGTTTCAAACCTTCATGATCATGAGACTAAATCATGATATTTGAAAAGGAATCTCTGACCTCACTGAAGACATAATTGAAATGTAGTCGAAGGAAAATTTTCGGCGTCGACAAATTAAACCGATTTCATAAATTTATTGACACGTTGGTAGTTTCGTCTCATTTTAATCATTTTTTCTTGTAGCTGATATATTTAAAGATATCTTGAAATATTAATTCACATGTAAGTCCATTGTATGTGCCTTTGAAATCATTCTCTTAAATGCTATATAGCTTGCTGACAAGTGTAAGACAAACAAGAGCAGTACAAAAGACAGTGGCTCTACTAATCATTTTGATCCATTCTTCTTGAAGCTCGCGATGACCTCTGATTAAAGGACACCAAATAATAAATATATATCCGTTGTTATTGTCGCTTGCTGCTAAATGCGTGACACACATAGTAAAGCGGTGTTTTTTTTAAATACAGAGATAGATCAAGTCTTGGCCGAAGTCAAAAAACAAAATTCTGACAAGGAAATCGCTTTGACACCAGGTAATATAAAACATTTCTTGACATACGTAAAATTGGTTTGTTCAAATGTACGCGTATACAAATCAAAAGAATTATAATGAATAATTGGTGATAAGTGGTGCAATGTTGCTTTTATATTAAATAAGGCATTAGATTCACCTGGTATCAGTTTCCAAACAGCATACATCAGTAAAATATTGTTTAAATATAGTCAGTAGATATAACGGAGTAAATTGGTAAGCTTCAAATGGGACTCTTTGATAAAGAAAACATTGCAAACGAACGTGCTACCAAGTGTTGTTTTTATGTTTCAATAGATATACCTATTTGGATTCTAATCGATCATCAACAATATATATGAATCTTTATTGCTATAACATGAACAGCTCATGCTTATTGTTGGTCTAGAATAATAATGGGGGTTGCGCGATTCTTTATATATAACTCGATTAGAAAATATAATATCCATAGTGTCTGTACTTACTTTGTTCGTGTGAATATTTTTCAAATGCCCCTTATGAACCTTTATAAAATATACTGAACTTTAATTGTTTCTTTGTCACAATTATGTTGTTTTTTTCACCAGATGCCATCTCCATGATACATGTTTTGCCGAAACATACGGAAAAAGAGAACAATGTTTCAAAAGAGATGTGCTCAGCTTTAAATGGGATAATAAACAACATAACCGTGGCGTCAGTAATTGATCCTCTGCATCAACCTGTTTACGACGTTGTCGAAGTTCTTCAAAAAGGTTTTTGATATTGTTTAAATTCAATTTATTGTAACATGATTTTTTTTTTATGCTGTTATGCAGATAATTATTTTGGCTGTTTAGTTTATCGTGCATAAATAATTATTTTAGTAAGATGCTTTATGATTTTCTCTCGGTCTTATTGAAGACCGGTTTATACTGGTTGGCATAAACGGTTTTAATGCCGCGTTTTTACAGAGGCAATTAGTCACCCACTAAAAAGGTAGCGTTGATTTCTCCTGATTACGATTCTGAAGATTCCCATATTTAAGTAAACGTTTGAGTAAATTAGACAAATGAAACACACATACATGATTAGGATACATGTGTAACAGCTATTTGTTTTAGGACTGCGGTTTGTCACGTTTACATTTCTAACACCCATAATATTGTAACATCAAAAATCTATCCGGCTTAGAATTACTATTTAAGTTTTGGTGTGTGTCTAAACTAGATCAAAGCTAGTTTTTTTTTATCATACCACCGCATTGCTATATGTCTGATATAACGTTGCCTGATATATGTTTTATATCATGGTCAACTGGAAGTTCTTATATCAGTCATGTGGGGAGGATGGTCATATTACTCGGCATCAATTTTAAAGTAATCATTTTAAGTAAAATCGAATAAGATTCAACAAGACAAACAATTTGATACCAAGAAGTAATATAAGTTTATACACAAAATGCAACACAAACAGCAAAAATCATTTTTACCAATATTAAGCGCGCGTGCTCATGCCGTCATTATTCACACGTCAAAAGACAAAAGTCATATTCTTTCCCGCTAAAACTGCAGCTTGTTAGCGATTTTTTCATTATTTCTTAAAAATCGTGTACGTGGAGATATGATAAACAGAAAAACAGGTTACTGGCTGATCTTTATAAAATATTTCAGGCTCGGCACTAATAAAATAACGGTTCGGCAAGCCTCGCCATTATATTATTCTAAGCATTGCCTGATTTATTACAAAAAGATCAGGCAGTAACCTTTTATTCTATATGTGATATGTGTGAACTGGAAATTGTCAAAGGAAAACTCATGCAACCAAGTTGTGCAAAAGTCGTCATGAAAGACAAAGGACGAAGGGCTAAATTCTTGTTACCAACAAAATCCCGGATTAAAAAATATAAATATTAAGGTCATTGTCAAGGCCGAAAGTAAGACTACATGATGAAGTTATCTAGGTTTAGTAATGGGCAGGGTTAGCGCAGTCAACACTTAATATTAAAAGCCGGAGCTCAACTGCTTGATTTTGCGGTGGTAAAATGTTAACCTGCATTAACTAGTGGGCTGGGTTTATCTACCAGTGATTTGCTGCTAACATTTAGAGTGGTTATAAATAGAAACACGTGTTTGAGCAGACAGCATACTTGGTATAGTATAGAATCTGTATTTACATGTAAACTTGATTTGAGTCATTCGCTAGCTATTGGCTGAGAGAAGTTCTTAACCTTTCAAGTGGGCGGTGCTTAGCATTTACAGGGAAATTTGAATTTCAAGCAGACAACAAACACTTTTTTCTATAAGTCAATAACTATATAACTTACAATCACCACATTACACATACATATTTTTTGTATACCAAAGTATATGTTTGCCAAATTTCATTGGAAAATATTAAATAAAAACTGCAATATTATGAAAAAATCATTTTTGTTTTCTGCTGTTAACACACCAGTGTACAGCTGAATAGTAGACATTTTTTGAGTTTGGGGACCTTTTATACTGCTTCTCCGGTGTTTAAATAGATCTCTCGAATAAGGAAAGGAAATACGGATTGATAGAAAGTCAGGTTAATATTTATCAAGAATGATAATGAATAATTAAATTGTGGCCGGGAACGTGATATTTTGACCCATCTTTTTCAGTTAAGCATATGTTTTGAAAGTGCTACATCTAACAAATCAAAAACTGAAATTCGAGCATCCAGGTCCTAAAAATTACGAAGTTATGTCATGTTCTGTGTGTCATGTCATAAACGTCAAAAAGAGCCGTTTTGAATGAAATGACGTTTTAAATCAATAAGTATCAGTACATGTTATTCTTATCAGTTTGTGTTGAAAATAACTCCATTATTCGCGTATGTCGATGAACATAATTGATAACAAAATTTAGAATTAATGATTAAAAAATACATACTTGTCCACAATTGATTCAAATTACAATTATCAATTTAACGTGCACTATTATACTATAATGAACGCAGCCATTTATGTGGACATATTTATGCAACTAGAACATCTGACAAGAAAAGACGCATAACAAAATGCTACTAATAAACATCATCATATCGAATTTATCATATTGCTGACATTTATATTGTGTAGTCACTATGAATGGAATTGTTATTGCTTACATGCTATTGTGTGATTGCACACAGTTTTGCAAAGGGAATTTGATTATACAAATGTACAACCCTTTTCAGCTTACATTTTGTCTGCTGTCAACTAATCCACTGTTTAGTTCTTCTTGAATGCTCTGAGCTTTTGTGGGTACATACGTACATCTCAGCGTTCTTCTTGATCAGACCAAATTCAATGTAATAAAATAAGTCTCAAGTTTGTCTATAAAATGTAATTCAATCAACATTTAACAGCGTAACGAACACAATACATGCTAACATCGATATCAGTTTGCGTGTTGATAAATGCTCAAAACAAAAAAGTTGAAAACAAACCGTTATCAAAAAGAAAGCCGAAGTTTTAAATTGACAATTTGATCCATCTTACGGAGGTTCCGTAGAAAGTTACGATTGGTTGATTAGACACGAGATCTATCTCGCGGGGCGTTCCGGATAATCGATATAATATTTTCTAATTCGGAACACACGGCTTCTTCCATTGAAAAAACTTACACATTTTCATGAACCGTTGACGTGTTTGAAACTTTGGATTAATATAATTATTGTGCGAGCACACCACATCACGTAAGTTGTTTTGATTTGCGCATTAGTGATATATATACATATATATATATGATATGTTTGGGTTTATTTATGCCAAAAATAGTTTATGGTGCTAATATTATTGATTTAAATACCGCCCAGATTCTGGGCGGGAGACTTGACATGAAATATGCCGTAACCAGTTGCAACTCCAAGCGACCCGGAGGGTCAATAGCTTGGGGTTGGATTATTGCAACTTATCAACTGCTTGACAATTATCTTCAAGTACATAAAGTACATATTGTTAGGGGAATATATGCATTAGACTTGTCTAATAAATGTTATTACTTTCAATATAGAAATGTTCAACTACAAATGTTAAATTGAGAAGTGTTTTAGATTTTGACAACTTTCGGGTAAAACACACAAACTTGACAAATAAATATCTTCAAAAATCTTCATTGTGACACCCACAAGGCCCCAATGGCTCATACACACACACCATGACTGATGGAAGAGATTCGTTTTACAAACAAATTTGCAATTTGTTGAAGCAAAACTACTCAAAAAGTAAGAAAAACCCACCTTTAAAAATGCAAGAAGTTGATCCGAATATTAGCAATGTGTAATTTTGCCCTACTGTATCAATGTTAAGTAAGCTGAAAATAATATAAAATCCAAAACAAAATACGGAAAATTATTGTGCCATTAACTTAATAAGCTTGGTTGAGGTCATTCTTCAAAATAAAGCTATTGTTTTATCACAAGAAGTGGATTAACAAAATACGCGAAACGGAAGTATCAAGTTAAAGTTATATTTCTCGGAAACGACGTCAGCGCCAAATGGGTCAAAATCTCATTCCCAGCCACAATTAATAATTATTTAGTAATTATTACAACGGTAATTTACAATTGAGTTATCCCTCTTCAATTTAAAAAATAAATTATTTTGTTAAACGCAAAATCGCAGACATAGTTAAACATATATTGTTTATGTATATTGGGTCAAAGAAATGACGATTAGACCATATTTAAATGAATTCGGCATATTTTAATACATTTTTTTTCGACAAGAACAAAGTAAAATCTTACGTCCGCGTACATGATTAGAAGATTTGTATAAGGAAACTTAACAAAATCACGACTTTGTAAAGAGATATTTTTAAAAAATAAACTTAAAAAACATATATATTTTTAATATATGAAATATTCCGACCTGCCGACATACCCTTTATTTGCAATATATTATCAATTTGTTTTGTTTCTTTGTAGAAAAAAACACAGTGATAGCCGTGCAACAGAAATGCGTGGAAATTTACATCGCATCGCCAACTGTACAAAGTTGGATGACATTGATCGAGGACTTTTTAAATGGAACGATTAAAAAAGCTTTCCATCCGCTCCAAACGCACTTTAGGACACGTTATGGGTGTGAAAATCTTATCTTAATGATAGAATTAAACGAGGAACACTTCGCCAAATGTGCTAATTCTATTAGTAAGTGATTTGTTTTTAATATATTGGTTTTATTTACACTCTACTCCTATTTCTGTGTTTCAATCATTCTAGTCCAATGTTCAACCATCGAATGGCTGCTACACAAGTTGAGTAATCGTTAAGCAATAAAAACACAGTTGTAACGCAATATGTTTTTACAAATCTCGGTTTGTTCATTGTGTTAAATGTATGTTCAAATAAAACAATGTACACAAAACAGCAAACTTGTAGCCATGTATCATGTATTGAATAAATAATTATGCAGTAAAGTTCGTTTTAAAATGAAAGTTAATGTGCTTCGTTGATTAATCCGATGATAAGCTGTTTGCAATCGTTTTATTTTTTATTGTGATTTCTACATTGCAGTTGACAATTTACATCAAATAGTTGTCAATCAGGAAAGAGAAGAGCATGTTCTTCCAAAAGGTATCCCGTATCCGTGCTTTTATTTATCACAGTTACATTAAAACCATGCACAATATGTGTAATAATGTCGCAATACTTTTTTGCAAAATGATAATGGACGGTTTTTGGTGTATTATACGAATTGTTTGTAGCAGAATTAATTACAATATGTAGTGTGTCATAAAATATAAATGAACAAGACAATTAAGTAACTTCCATTCTCGCTGGTAATCATCATATTGTATAAAGTAAACACTAACTGAATAATTTTTAAATGTATTTAACATAGTTTTCAAGTATAAAATGTCGTATATTAATTAATCCATACACACATAAATGAAACATATGTTTAAACAAAACAATACTAATTAAAAAGGCGTAAGTGTGCATCTACATCGAAGAAACATCTTAATCACATAAATAGATACAAGAAGCTACAAACTTATTATGTATCTATGTGCGAAATAGCAATGCGCTTTATTTAGAATCACTTGCATAAATGTATGGTTAACAATAGATTGCTCTGTAAAAAAACATCGTCGTTACAGTGTTAAAATGCAAGTGAACCATTTCTATTTAAAATTCTTAAATATACAAGTTTTAACGAAACAAATATGACAACCAATAAGCGAAGAGCGATTAACAACTGTTAGTTTACATTTTATCGACAAAACAATAAACATGTGTGCCTTATCAATATTGTACTTAAATCTTTTATAATACTCACATTAGTATTTGCAGCAGACGAACTTAAAGATGAGATAGACGAGACAATGGCGAGTCAATTTCAAGCATTAAATTTAGGAATGGTTAAAGATTCCGTCACAAACATACCGGCGGCGAACAAAGAAGCAACTGTTGTTTCCGACGGTAAATATAATTAATTCTTGTTAACAGTTTACTGAATGCGCTTCATAATATTGTAGCCGGATTGTGTATTTATAACACAAGTGGTTTGGTTGTACATATATTATTTATTTATTATATGTAGATAATGATGAAAATGATGGCTTGAAATTAACAAAAACAATTATGAATAACTATTTCAAATTACAATATTAAATTACATATTGCATTGAAATACACAAAAATCAAATATATTTGTATTACAATAAACAATACAATACAATATACTTATATGAACAATAAAAGTACACTTGCCAGCTTCCATAGACTAAGTCTTAAAATAAATAAGTACTGGCAAATGGAAAATGCCAATTTGAAATTACATCTATCTCTGACGAGACTGTATGAAGGATTGACACTAAACTAGGGTATAAAATCAGTGAAACTCAATAGCTAAAAGCATCTCACATACAAACATGCAGTGTTAGTAACTTCATTCACTCACCAATTAACATCCACACTGATACTCGCTCACAGTGTTAATTATCATTAAAGGATTAGTGAGTGAATACCCTGTTACATACTCCCTCTGTTGGAAAAATGGATCATGACATTTTAAACATATTACACACAAAATTAAATAACTTATCCCTACCATAGTACACCCTTGACTATAACAGCAATTCACATTACTGAAGTACACTTTCCACCAGAGTAGACAGTGTTTATCAGGTGCGTGGGAAAATTTGAAAGATCATGACCTATATTTGTATGAAAACAGCTGTTCAATCAGCTGACAGTTGACCTACACCTGGAGATGTCAGTCAAATTTAAACAGGGTTGGTGCTATATATATATGTATATATATCTATCTCTCTATATATATATATATGTATATATATCTATCTCTCTCTCTCTCTCTCTCTCTCTCTCTCTATATATATATATATATATATATATATATATATATATATATATATATATATATATATATATTAATATATATATATATATATACATATATATATATATATATATATATATATATATATATATATATATATATAATAAGATGATGCAGGCCTAATGGCATTGTACACCATCTGTTAATAGCGGAGTTATGGCCTTTTGTATCTAAAAAACTGCTTTTTTAGTGTCAAATATAACACTTTTGTGTCCAGAAGCATATTGGCGGGGGATATCAATTTAACGAATTTGCTTGTTTGTCTATTTTATAAAGCTATAGTAATTCCATTATTCTCTTATATTGAAAAAGGATTTATTGTAATGATTGAAAATGACTTAATCAGTGAGGCTTAGAAGACCATCTTTGTCATGCTGAGCAAATCAAAAACATCAGCACATAATATAATATTAAAAACAAGCATAACTTGATGTCCCACATATCAACAGTATGATGTCATTAGACTGTGAATATGACTCCTCCATGCATAACTCCGAACTGAAATTTCACAGAAATTAATTCAGGCACTTAAAATTAAAGTTAAATTAGGCTTGCAACAACTTCATAAATCTGTATCATTTTCAGATATTCCATTTGAAATAAATATGCCTTCAGAGTTATTTTAGGTTTCTGACAGAAAATAGTCTTAACAACTGAAAGGTGATTTTGGCCTATCTGTCCCTGTCTGTCTGTCTGTCTGTAATTGTATGTGTGTGTCTGTCCCAAAACTGTAACCTTGCTCATAAAATGAAAACTCTTGGGTCTGTGTTCTTTAAACTTCACATGAGCATGCATCTCATTGAGATCTACAATCAAACATGGTTTGAGGTCACTAGGTCAAAGGTCACTGTGACCTTTACATTTAAAATGTAACCTTGCTTATAAAATGAAAAGTCTACAGATGAAGTGTGAGTTTTAAACCGGTCCATTGATTTGTGGTGAAGTTATGGGCTTTGTTATCCCTTTCCATAGGCGGATGTATATTGTTTTGGCGTTGTCCGTGCGTCCGTCCGGCACTTTTGTGACCAGAGCCATATCTTGGAAGTGCTTTGGCGGATTTCATTGAAACTTGGTATGAGCATGTATATGGATAAGAGGATGATGCATGTTAGAGTTGTCCATCTGTCCAGAAAACTTTTGTGTCCAAAAGTATAATGGCGGGGGATATCAATTCAATGAATTTGCTTGTTTGCTCTTAAGTAGCTGATGATGGACATCAAAGCGCTATAAGGGGCATTGTGTTTCACAAACTTAGCTCTTGTTTGGATGTTCTATTGCCATTTCATAGCTAGAGCACGCTTAAACAAATAAGCATTTAAAATTATCCTTCTCATTGTGTAGTTGCATGGAATATATTAGTGACCAAGCCATAAGGGAGTAAAGCATGTCAAGCAAAAATAAAATGTAGTCATTTCAAACAGATTGATCTTTTTGCCTTGTCAGTAAAAGAATTGAAAGTGTTTAAAATTTTAGTTGATTTATTTTTTCAGATAGCTTCATCATTGTACTACCCACTGACTACAATGAATGTAGAAAGACAGAACGAAGATCACCATAAGGCCACATCATGAAAGCCATTGCGCCAGACTGCCTGTCTCAAGTGCCTTGTTTTAAATGTTTGGTTTATATTATAATCTACTGGCTTATTTTATAGATTATTTGTTATGGGAACTTGACTGCCATACCTATGACTAGCTATAAATGAGATTTTTAATGCTGTGCACGTTAGATTCTGAATTGTTATGAGAAGTTTATTTCTAGAGATATACCTATGACTGGCTTTTAGTTAGAAGTTTTGTAATGAAGCTGTGCACATTAGATTGTGAATTGTTATGAGAACTTTATTTCAAAAGATAGGCCTATGACTGGCTGTTAGTTAGAAGTTTTTTGTACACATTTTATTGTGAATTAGATTGTGAATTGTTAAGAGAATTCAAGTGCCACCCTATGGTTAGCTTTTAAGTGACATTTCTAATATAGCTGTTAGTTTAAAGTATTGTTATGAAATTGTACACAGATTGTGAATTGTTATGAGATATTTAGTGTCTGAACTATGACTAGTTATTAGTTAGAAGATTTCTAATGAAACAATACATTAGATTGTGAAATGTTATAACAACTTGTCTGCAAGACCTATGACTAGCTATGAGTGAAAAGATTTCATATGAAATTGTACACATTAGATTGTGAATTGTAAAAACAACTTTTGTGCCAGATATATTATTAGCTATTAGTAAGATTTATAATGAAATGGCACACATTAATTTGTGAATTGTTAAACAGAACTTTGGTGCAAACCAATGCCTGTATATAAGTGTTAAGATTTTTATGAAAGTGTACACATTAGTTCTTAAACTGTTTAGATATTTTTTGTGAGAGGAGTATGTTTATAAATGATTATGAGATAGGTGTACACATTTTATTGTGATATCTTATGAGATATTTGGTGCCAAATGAAAGCAAATTACTGATAAAACTGTACACATTAGATTGTGATTTTTTAGAACTTTTGTGTTAAATGGCCAGTGTTCTTGCATCCAAGGTGCGAATGTTGATAAACTATATTGTTTGCAGACAGTTTGAAGAAAATGAAAACTGCTTTATTATGTCTGTCAGTGCTCAAACTTGTGGCTAAAATTACTACTGTTGTTTTTTGAATATCTTAACTGGTAAAGTATTTCTAAGCATGAAGTGCAGATTTTCAAGACGCACTTTCCATGTGCTCTGATTCACAGAGAACAGAGTTATGGACAAATAATTACAACTTCTGTTACTCTCATATGAATGCTGCATTCTGATTGGATAATTTGTTCATGTGGCCGGTTTTTCATTTTCCAATGAACCCACTTCGTACGCAAATTTAAACATGAATCATAGAGATACTTTCTGGTCATAAACAAGTTGTCAAAATGACGTTATGATTTGCGCGAAACTTAATGGCGTTGTTTTTTTATTGGTCGATAGCGAAACGACGTTATATTTTATCGCGAACTTCAAAGATATATACCCATTTGACGGAGATGAAACCGAAACTGAAAATAGTTATTCATAGGCTAGATTAAAAAGAACTTTTATGACCCTTACCACGATAGAATTTCAGCTTAAAGATCATTTTGTGTTGTAATTAAGCCAGCGTTTATACAAATTAGGCATAATTTTCCCGACAGTTCATACACTGTTGAAATGCAGAAAAATGCTATTCAATTCTTAAGTAAATTTTGACATAAATTATGTCTTTTCCCCACCTAATGGGAACTTATTGGAGCAAGCTTCTGTTTTTTAAGTGACTAATTTTATACCTCGTCATAAGAATGCAGTTAAGATATGCAAGACACAATTTTCATTTGAATTTATTGACACATCCCTAACTTCTGCTCGTATTCCTCACTGAGTCAGTCAATTTCATCCCAGTCAAAACTGTCTCTCGGGTATTTTTAGTGACTGGTGTCAAAGCTTTAGCTTAAGTATCAATAGATATGCAAATGAGCCTAAAATGTCACTTAAATTCTGCTTTGATTTGCCTTTTCTGGAAAGTGCTGTATTTTTATTTGATATTGCAATGTTTAATGCCTTCTGATGCTTGTTTTTTATATTTTGTTAGCTCACCTGAGCACATTTTTCAAAGGTAAAAAATGGCCATAAATGAGCTTGTTCGGGCCATTACTATGTCATTCATTGTGATATTTTAAAATCATCTGGCATATTTGTTCACCATTATTGGACGTTGTGTCGCGCGAAAGAATTACGTCAATAACTCCAAGGTCAAGGTCACACTGGCCATAAATGAGCTTGTCCGAGCCATAACTATGTCATTCATTGTGAGATTTTAAAATCATTTGGCACATTTGATCACCATTATTGGACGGTGTGTCGCGCAAAAGAATTACGTCAATAACTCCAAGGTCAAGGTCACACTGGCCATAAAGGAACTTGTCCAGGCCATAACTATGTCTTTTATTGTGGGATTTTAAAATCATTTGGCACATTTGTTTACAATCATTGGACGGTGTGTCATGCGAAAGAATAATGTCGATGTCTGCAACGTCAAGGTTACACTTGAGTTCAAAGTTCAAAAAATGGCCATAAACTTGTCCGGGCCATAACTATGTCATTCATTGTGAGATTTAAAATTACTCTGTACATTTGTTCACAATCATTAGACGGTGTGTCGCGCGAAAGAATTACGTCAATAACTCCAAGGTCAAATTTACACATTGAGTTTAAAGGTCAAAAATGGCCATAAATGAGCTTGTGCGGGCCATAACTATGTCATTCATTGTGAAATTTTAAAATCATTTGGCCTATTTGTTCACCATTATTGGAAGGTGTTTTTTGCGAAAGAATAATGTCGATACCTGCAACGTCGAGGTCACACTTTGAGTTCCAAGGTCAAAAATGGCCATAAATGATCTTATATGGGCCATAACTGTCATTCATTGTGAGATTTTAAAATTACTCGGTATATTTGTTCACAATCATTAGACGGTGTGTCGCGCGAAAAAATAACGTGAATTACTCCCAGGTCAAAGTTACACTTTGAGTTCAAAGGTCAAAAAGGGCCATAAATGAGCTTGTCCGGGCCATAACTATGTCATTCATTGTTGGATTTTAAAATCATTTGGCATATTTGTTCACCATAATTGGAAGGTGTGTCATGCGCAAGAATGACGTCTATATCTCCAAGGTCAAGGTCACACTTTGAGTTCGAAGGTAAAAAATGGCCATAAATGAGCTTGTCCGGGTCATAATATGTCATTCATTGTGAGATTTTAAAATCATTTGGCACATTTGTTCACAATCATTAGACGGTGTGTTATGCGAAAGAATTATGTCGATATCTGCAAGATCACACTGTGAGTTGAAAGGTCAAAAATGGCCATAAATGATATTGTCTGGGCCATAACTATGTCATTCATTGTGAGATTTTAAAATTATTCTGTACATTTGTTCACAATCATTAGACAGTGTGTCATGCGAAAGAATTACGTCGATATCTCCAAGGTCAATGTCACACTTGGAGTTCAAAAGTAAAAAATGGTCATAAATGAGCTTGTCCGGGTCATAACTATGTCAATCATTGTGAGATTTTAAAATTTCTCGGTACACGTCTTTGACAAAGTTTAATTATAAATAAAAAAATTTAAACCTGGTTTTGTGATAATTTTGTCCCTTGTTTAATTTTAGTCAACAAATAAATGGAATTTCATAAGTGTATTTCAACATTACCTTTTTTGCCTAGTATTGTTATTTTATACCATGTTCATCTTATGTCCACTTTTAAATGTGTCTTAATGTCTCGCAATAAAATTGTACATATTTTCATGTTTGTCGTCATTTAAATAATAAAACATCATTCAGTACTCCTTTTCATGTTTTTCAATCAATTGACCATGTTACTCTTGAGTACAATATGTAAGCCATATATCCAAATACTGGATGTCCTGGAATTTAGATGGTGTGCGGCTAACAAAGGAATATGTAACTCTTGTGTTCAAATACTGAATGTCTCGCGTAACGTTGGTTCACGGCTGACAGTGACCATGTAATACTGAATATAAAATGTAAGGCACGTGTCCAAATACTTGATGTCCCGTATAAAGTTAGCGCGCGGCAGACACTGTAACATTGAGTATTACAAGTAGACATATATCCATATACTGGATGTCCTGTATAAAGGTGTGCGCTGCTGACGAGGGACCATGCAATAATGAGAACAACGTGCAAGGCATACATGTATATCCAAATACTGTCTCATTTAACGTTGGTACAGGGCTGACAGTGACCATGAAATATTGAGTACAACATGTACGGCATATATCCAAATACTTTCACGATCTTTGAACAAATACAAATGTAAATGAAGCGTATATTCGACAATGGTTCAAATAAGATAACATAGCAACTGATTATACTTTAAAGTACATGTTTATCAAATCCTATATTATTGGTCTTATCCTATTAGCCATACAATTTCCATTTGTGCGAATATTTACTCAAAAGACACCTTACTTTCATTACATGAAATAATGCCCGCGTCATTAAAAAGATATGCGATTATTAAAATTTACAAACAAAACTGAAATAAAATTCGGTCTTTAAGGATTATATATGTTCTTCTTCTTCTATAATAATGGCTATGTTCAATACTGATACATTATGGCCATGCGTGGGAAGTTCAAAAGAAATAGATTGATAGGTTTCCCGAGTTACTCAATCCACTCAGGAAAATCCTATCAACAGTGATAAAAAAGGTGCAAAACCTAACACCTTAAGACTTAAATATATACATATACAACTGTGCATGTGGTGAGAATATTAGTCGAGTTAAAAACAGGATAAAAGCAGAATCAGGTGATCTAAGGAAGGAACACTGATGTAGACATCACTGATTTAAATCCAGGGATCGTATCAGCGCTGACTACATAAGATGGAAGTGTGTTCCATTGTACAACTGTTCTTGGAAAGAAAGAAAATTTAGGGTAATCAGCTGTACTTGGTGGTATTTGGTATGCCATGTGATGGTGATGGCGTGAGTGTCTAATGTATGGAGTGAGATAGTGAAGGGGATTGACATCAACATGATTATATACTATTTTATAGAACAAAATAAGTCTAGCATGTTGTCTTCTTGATTGCAAGGTATTCCAATTCAAATCCTTAATTATATTTGTGACCGTGCCCGGTGTCTTGCTGTAATTATTTGTTACAAATCTGGCAGCTTGACGCTGAACATTTTCAATTTTATCAATATCTTTCTTATGGTAAGGGTCCCACACACTAGAGCAATATTCCAAGGATGGTCTAACAATGCTGTTATATGCCGCTGCCTTAGTTTCCATTTTAGAAGAATGAAGGTTTCGTTTTAAGAAACCTAAGCTCTGGCTTGCTTTACTACTAATTTTATTTACGTGAGGTGACCAGTTTAAAGTTGAGCTTACTTCAACGCCAAGATAAGTGGCTTGGTTTACAACAGACAGAGGTTGATTGTGAAGAGTGTAGGCTGTTTTTAATGGTTTACGGTTTCTCGTTACATGCATGATATGACATTTTTCTATGTTAAAGGACATCTTCCATTTCAGCTCCCACAATGATAGACTATCTAGATCTCTCTGAAACTGATAAGTGTTAGCCAAAGTTTTTATGGATCTGTACATGACACAGTCATCCGCAAATAGACGGACGTTTGACTTCACAGACGAAGGTAGATCATTAATGTAGAGCAGAAACAGAAGAGGCCCAAGAACTGACCCCTGGGGTACGCCAGAAATTACAGGGGCCATGGTGGAAGTTGCCCCATCTACAACAACCTGTTGACTACGGTTACCAAGAAAAGCTTTAATCCAAGAGTGTGTAGTGCCCGTGATGCCATAATGGGCTAGTTTCAGCAACAATCTACCGTGATGTACAACATCGAAGGCTTTGCTAAAATCCATGATGGCAAAATCCATCTGGTCTCTCTGCATGGTAGAAGCTAAGTCATGGATAAAACCCACAAGTTGGGTTTCGCAAGACCGCCGCGCTCGAAAGCCATGTTGGTTGTCCACCAGGATATTAAAGTTGTCAAGATGGTCTAAGATGTTACTAACAACGATATGCTCCAGCAATTTACAAGCAATATATGTTAATGAGACTGGTCTATAATTACTAGCTAGGTACTTTTCACCTTTTTTAAAAATAGGAGCTACAAAAGCCATGGACCAGTCAGAAAGGATAGAACCAGAAATAAGTGATTTGTTAAAAAGAATTGTAAAAATAGGTGCAATTTCATTTGCACATTCCCGTAAGATTCTTGGTTTGATTTGGTCTGGCCCTGCGGCCTTGTAAGGATTCAGTTTGAGTAGGAGTTTCTTAACACCATTCACCGTAATATTAATTGATGGCACGTTTTTATACGGGCTATTACCAAGATCTGGATATGAGTTGTTTGTGTCATTAGTAAAAACAGAAGAAAATTGTTTTTTTAAGACTTTAGCTTTTTCCTTGGGGTTAGATTTTAAGACCCCATCATCCCTCAAGGGTGCTACACCACATGAGTCATTTTTTAAGCTTTTTATGAACCTCGAAAAACGTTTAGTTATGTTCTGTTTCATCACATATTATGTTGTTCATGTAGTCCCAGTAAGAGTTACAAATTTTCTTTTGTATGAATGATCTGATCTTCTTAATGTTTGGAAGTAAAGTGTAATTTTTAGTCTTTTTCATTTTGCCGGTCACGTTTTTTTATTTGCTTTTTAATGTCAGAATTCAGCCATGGTAGATGCTGCTTGCCAGAAACAGTTTTAGTTGGTATGTATTTTTCAACAAGTTTGTTAAGACAGACTTTGAATTTGTCCCAAAGCTGCTGGACATTCATATCATTAATATTGTTTACATCTATAAAATTTATTAAACCAGTTTTGATTTCCGACCAGTTAGCCTTGTCAAACAGAAATATTTTCCGTTTCTCTTTCCGATTTATTCTAGCAGAGGATAACATATCAACAAAAGGGATGCAGTGATCACTAAAACCTGGAATGACCTTAACTGTTTCGGCTAAGGAAGGATAAGACAAGAAAAATAGGTCAAGACATTTCTTAGTGGTATCAGATAGTCTTGTTGGTCCATCAACTATTTGGTTTAATGAATGAGTATCTGCAAAGTTTAAAATTTTGTTACATTCTTCTGGATGTGAAGCATTAGAGTCTACAGTTTTATTTTTCCAATTGATTTCCCCAAGGTTAAAATCGCCCCCAATTAGAGTTGTACTATTTGATTTATCAGTCAGACTGATAGTACGATCCAGCTCATCTATACATGTAAAATCCCTGTCAGGTCGGTATGCACTGCAGACCAGCAGGTCTTTTTTACCATTTTGCTTTATATTTACCCAAATAATTTCAGATGAAGATTTTAATTAAACAGGCGCATGACTTCTAAACTTATTTGAAACCAGTACAAAAACCCCGCCTCCTGTCCTGTCTTTTCGATCATTTCTGTAAACATCGTAATCAGATGAAAAGACTTCTGAATTTTTTATTTTAGGCTTGAGCCATGATTCATTACCCAGAACAACATCAGGTTTTACAGTAGCTAGCATAGATTGAAAAGCCAAATTTTCCTTCTTTACAGACTGACAGTTTACAGTCACAATTTTTAAGTGTTGTACATACTGTGATTTGTGAGTTGGTAATTTGTTGTGTCTCATAGATTGAGAGTTTGTAGTTATGCATGTTTGTTTACTGACTGGTGTGCTACAGTGTAAGGGTGCTTGCTGCCCAGAGCCTGGGGATTGCATACATGTAAGGACGGATGAGTTGTCTGTACTGACATGTGATAATGAATGATCTGATTGCATAGACTTTGTGTGATCAAAGAAAGTAGAGTTAAAATGAAATACACCACAGTTTGTACATTGCCACGGTTCATTTGAGTGATCACAATGATACTGATATGTAACTGAACTCATGCCCTGACATTCTGCATGAAACCATGTATTACAGTCTTCACAGAAAACTCCTCTATCTGGATGCCATTTAACTGTTAAATTGCATATGTGCCAGCTTTCAGTATAAATGTTAGGGTTGGTCAGTCAATCCTGGCGTTTTATTGCCTCTTTTATAAATAACTTTATACTTGAAACATAAGCTGAGTCGCGCTGTTGGAAAACCGGGCTTAATGCTCGTGCGTAAGAAAGGATTTCCTTTAAAACAAAATTCCATTAAAGCGCAAACGCTTCTCCGGGACGACACAACACACATGCATTAAGCCCGGTTTTCCCAGAGCGAGGCTCAATTTCATGCTTTTTAAAAATAAAAAAATGTTAACACGGTAAACGTGTTAAGCATTAACACAAACTACCTTCCTCGTATAAAGGGAATCCGATGCCATGTTGTTCGACGCGAGTTTGACATTTTACTGTTAGGCACATGTCCAAATACTCGATGTCCCGTATAAAGATGGCGCGCGGCTGAAAAGGTGACTATGTCATATAGACGTTAACTTGCTGGGCATATGTCTAAATACCATATGTCCAGCATAAAGAGTGTAAGCGACTGACAAGGGACCATACAACATTGAGTATAACATGTAAGGCATACATCAAATTACTGAATGTACCTTAAAACTTTTGAGCGCGGCTGACTGTGACTATGTCACATTGAGTATAACATGTTAGACTAATGTCCAAATACCGGATGTCCTGTATTAAGATGGCGCGCGACTGACAAGGGACCGTATAACATGAGTAACATGTAAGGCATACATCTAAATACTGAATGACCCGTAAAACGTTGGTGCGCGGCTGAGTATAACATGTTAGGTACATATCCAAATACCGGATGTCCCGTATAAAGATGGTGCGCGGCTGACAGTGACTATATAACATGGAGCACACCCTTGTAGGCATATATCCAAATACCGGATGTCCCCTATAAAGATGGTGCGCGTCTGACAGTGACTACTGCATATACCTTGGAGTATACCATTGTAGGTACATGTCCAAACACTGGATGTCCGGAATAAAGATGTTGCGCGGCTCACAAGGGACTATGGAACATTGAATAAAACATGTAATGCATATGTCCAAATACTCGTTGTCCGGTATAAAGATGTTGCGCTGCTCACAAGGGACTATGTAACATTGAATATAACATGTAATGCATATGTCCAAATACTGGATGAACCGTATACAGATTGTGCGCGGCTGACAGTGACCATGTAACATTGAGTATAACATGTTGGTCATATATCCAAATACTGGATGTCCCGTATTATCATGGTGCGCGTTGATAGTGATTATGTAATATTGAGTATAATATGTTGGGACTGCCCAAATACTGGATGTTCCGTATAATGATGGTACGCGTTCACGGTGATTATTTAACATACACTATAACAGATTGGGCATGTCCAAATACTGGATATCCCGTATAATGATGGTGCGCGGCTGACAGTGATTATGTAACATAAACTATAACATGTTGGGAATTCGTCAAATAACTGGATTTCCTAATAATGATGGTGCGCGTCGGTCAAAGGATCGTGTTTCGTTGAGTATAGCATTTTAGTCAAATGTCCAAAAATACCGGATGTCCTGTATTAAGTTAGTGCAAGGCTGAGATGAGACTATGAACGTTAGTCGCATGCATTAATACTGGATTTCCCGTATAATGATGGTGCGCGGCTGATATGTGACCATGTAACATTGACTATTTTATGTTGGCGCATGTCCAAATACCGGATGTCATGTATACTGATGCTGCCATTGATCCTATATCATTGGCTTTAAAATGGTTCGCAAATGTCTAAATACGTATAAAGTAAAGATGCTGTGCAGCTGACATTGATCATTGTAATAAATATAAGCATACATTATATATTATACCTTATACATATATTCAACTACTATCACCGAGAGAGGTCACGTTTTTCTGTGATCAATATTGATTGTGGCCAAGCTATGTAGTGTTACGGCGTGAATATTGGATAGTGTTTTCTTTGTATAACTATCTGCGGAATATTACATAAATGAAGGTTATTGTTTAAAAGGAAAACGCACTTTATAGAGGTAAATAATTGTCTTTATCTGTCTTTATCTGCCTTATTCTGCAAAACGTAAGCTATTTAAGTTTATCTAAGCACTTTTCACTGAAACTGTACACGTAAATAAATGGTGAACTCTTCTTGTGCAATTTTTGTGCAATTCAAGCGGATAATAACGGCTTAATAAAATCACGAGAAAAAGAGTGAGAGGCTTGACCTGCGCTATAATGGACACAGTTTATTAGTTTCTAACGATACCATCAATTAATATTTCCGATGACAGAAGGCAAAAAAAGATGAAAGGAAGATGCGTCTCCGGGTACTATGTCTTACCAACATGACAAATGTCTAATTATGTAAAACAGCAAACCGCCTCAAAAGGGAAGTGCACCGTCGGACACCTATCCTGCACCGACATCCTCACCTATTTTGTCCTCACCTTGTTAACCTATTGATTGTATGGAACTGTAAATGATCAATTGAAATGACATATTCCTTATTCTAATACTTAAATGAAAGAAAAACTGTATTGGCAATTTAATACTTGTTTCTTACACGTCTATTTCGTTTATGCCAGCCAAATTTTTTTGAAAAATATATTAAATGCATCACAAAGTTATTATTTAAAATTTGACATTAGCATTGTACATATTAAAGCCAAGTTGTTTAAATCCTAAACATTTACATGTACATGTACTTCGGATTATCCATGCTCGGAACCAGTCACATCTCTTTTAATGTTCAGTTGGGTGTAGCCTAGTCTATGTCATTGAAGCGCTGTGCTTTGCCAAGCGCCTCATTAAATACAATGAATATTCATTATGTCGAAATACCGTCTTCCATTTGGCCTCTACCGGTTTAGGCATATGGAAATCGAAAGTGGTTTTGTAAAGAAATCACAAAATGGCGTCTAACTTAAACACTTTGCAGCAAAAGGGATCAGACGTATTTTACGACGTTTGTTGTTCTGTTTGCGAAGAGGATGGCATACATAATGAAGGACTGTTTCATTGTAAAATATGTTTTAAAACATACTGCGACGAATGTGTGAAAATGCACAAAAAGCTACTTAAGGATCACGCGGTGTCAGCGAAATTTGACGGTGAAAGCTGGTATGTTGCGAACAAAGTGGACGATACTATAGAGTTATGTGAGGAGCACACGACTGAGAAACTGGCGATGTTCTGTGAAGATCATGAACAGTTGCTATGTCATTTATGTCTCCTCCAAAAACACAGGTCAGTGAGAATTGATATAAATTTATGTTAAGGCCAAGTACAAATCATACCTGTTTCATGTGTGTGTATATATATATATATATATATACTACTACTACTACAACAACTACTACTACTACTACTACTACTACTACTATTACAACTACTACTACTACTTCTTCTACTACTACTACTACTACTACGACGACGACCACCACCATCACCACCACCACCACCACCACAACCTCGACCACCACATCGACCACCACCACCACTGCCACCACCACCACCACCACTACTACTACCACTACTACTACTGCTGTCCAAAAAGGGTCCTAAAAATCTTCTACTACTACTACTTCTGTCCAAAAAGGGTCCTAAAAATCCCTATGAAGGTTTCCACTACTACTACTACTACTAGGTTACCAGACAACTCGCCCCAAAGCCAACTCGCCCCAGGACAAGTCGTCCCGAAAATCTGGACAAGTCGCCCCAAATATATTGGACAACTCGCCCCAATCGAAAGACAACTCGCCCCAAATTAAATGACAGCGTGCAACGAAATATTTTGTCATATATATAATACTCTTTGTGAAAAAAATGTATTAAATAACATTTTTGACTTTAAAAGGAATGCTGAATACACAAAACGAATAATACATGGGGAAAAAAATAAAAATAGAAATGTGTTATATTCATAATTTTATTAATAATTTATAACAATTACAGACTCACGATACTAACATTTGTTTTTATTGAAAACATACAAAGCATCAATTTTAGCCTATTAAATGAAATAAATAACACAGATTTATGAATGAAAAGACAATTCAAAATATTATCAAACATTTCCATTTATTAACTCATTTTAGAAATAATTTTAAAACACAGTTTGTAATGAGCCTTGATGAATAATATCAAACATTTCAAACATCCGTAATAATTAACACAAACTTTCACAAAATATTATCAAACATTTCCAACATCTTTAATACTTTAAAAACATTACAAACACAGGTTGTAATGAGCCATGATGAATATTATCAAACATTTCAAACATCCGTAATAATTAAACACAAACTTTCACACAGAAACAAGCTTTAAAACACAATGGTTGAAACATTTCTAACAATCAGAAGAAAAAAAAAACAACAAATGAGCAATAATTTATTTCAATTCAATCTAGCAACTTTCAGGCAGGCATTTGGTCCATAAATGATGAATATTATCAAACATTTAAAAAATATAATAATGGTAAAACATTACAGACACACAGTAACTTTCACACACAAACAAGCTTTTCAAAAACAAGGGTTGAAACATTTCCAACAATCAGAAAGACATCAAATGAGCAACGTTCATGCATTTGGTCCATAAATGTCACTGCATTTCCTCAGTTGGCCGTTGACTGACAATTCTCCGCTCTCGTACGCTTCCCACAGCTTGAAGATTTTTCCCTGGAGAGACGTGTTCTTCCTTCGTTGGCCCCATGGATAGCTTTCCTTCTGATACCATCTTCACCTGTGTTGGGAGAAGGGAAGCCTCTTCACAAAGAAGGGTCAGTAGTAGGTAGAAAGGCAAATTGGCTTTCTTGGCGTGCTAATTTAGTTTCAAGTGCCAGCCTTCACAGCCATTATTTGTTCGGACACTCCGACCAAACACGCTCCAATTTTCAGGTCCCCACACCGAAGATTTAAGCCATATCCTGTCCACATACTCTAGCAGGTCGGCAAGGCGTTCATCTGTTGTTTTTTCTTTCAGTCTGAAACAAATAAAAATGAATCAGTACTATTACAAGAGACCAGTAATTTGTAAAGTAATAGTCTGAATGCACATTTTATCATAATATTCAATCATTTCAGCAGATAGTAATGTTCAATACTAAGGATTTATACAAACGTTTAAAATATATTTGTACTGACAAGTAAAAAAACTGTAAACACATTCAATAATACACCATGAGCAATAGTTTAAAGCGGTATACATCACCCAAATAACGCAAAGATAACGGTTCAGTGACTTCTGACATTTATCTCAAAGGTTTTATGATCGTTATCAGGTCGTAAAACACATCTGTTATGTGTCACCGGATTAACGGACATTGGTTGATTACCCGATAATATGCAAGTATCCAACAATTTAGATTCATTATTTATGGGGAAACAAAAGCTGCCTGACCTAAAAAATGTAAGACACAACAAATAATTATATTATAAGTTTACTTACCAGAATCACAGCCTATGTGTTGCCATCGCTCGCAGGCATCGCAAGAAACAGCACGTTGCCTCTGCCCAACTGTCTTTCCACAATGTATACAATTTGCCACTTCTGACATTGCAGAAACACAAACACAAAACTAACTAACACTAGAAAATTATTGTATCCGACATCAAATAAGCACATATATGTTTGAACACATGGCAGATGCACTGAAACCCACACAACTATATAGCAATCGTATTCCAAGTCACAAATAGTATTGTCCGACACAAACAAAACACATACTTTGGGCTCATTCAGATACCCTCTTTATATATAGTCAGCCCTTATAATTACTTTGCAAACAGCATTGTTGTCTGGTTAAGCGTGTTACCTTATTTATTCTTTAATCACGCCAAACTGTCATACCGTTTGTCTTATTAATAAATCTTTGACCAGACAATGAAAGCATGCCGGCTTAATTAATTTTCGTCAATTCACACGTTTTCAAAACATAACTAACACAAAGACATTCCATTATTCTTTAATTAAACCAAACTATCATACAAAATGTCTCATTAAACAATCTTTGAACAGAAAATGAAAGCATGCCGTCAAAATAAACGTTTAACATTTCACACGTTTTCAAAACAAGACGAACTAAATGGGGCTTATTTTAATAAACACAATCATAAAAAAGCTAATAACAATTTCTTACTAAAAGCAATCCGGTATGTAAACAATTATTGAATTACAAAGTTTTACAATATGAAATAAAAAAAAACATCATACAACTACATTTCCTAAAAACAATAATCACGAATATTAATACATTAAACTTAACAAATTTTATATGAACAAAATTTCTATAATACTATATATAAGAAACAAAATTGGGGCGAGTTGTCTTTCGATTGGGGCGAGTTGTCCAACATATTTGGGGCGACTTGTCCAGATTTTCGGGGCGACTTGTCTTGGGGCGAGTTGGCTTTGGGGCGAGTTGTCTGGCTCCCCTACTACTACTACTACTACTACTACTACTACTACTACTACTACTAAACACCTACTACTACTACTACTACTACTACTACTACTACTACTACTACTACTACTACTAAACTACTACTACTACTACTACTACTACTACTACTACTGTCCAAAAAGGGTCATAAAATCCCTATGAAGGTTTCCACTACTACTACTACTTCTACTACTACTTCTACTACTACTACTACTACTACTACTACTACTACTACTACTACTACTACTACTACTACCACTACAACTACTACTACTACTACTACTACTACTACTACTACTACTAAACTACTACTACTACTACTATTACTAGTACTACTAGTACTACTACTACTACTACTACTACTACTACTACTACTGTCCAAAAAGGGTCCTAAAAATCCCTATGAAGGTTTCCACACAAAAACACATTTTAATAAATATGTTTCAATATTTAATTTAATGTAAATCCAGCGTTATAAGTTGAACCTTATTAAATATAATATTCAAATCACTTTTCTTCTTATTTTTAAAGTGTTTGTTAGCAAAAAATCAACAACACTAGTTTACCAATTTTAGTCAAAACGATGTTTTTCCCCAATATTAAGGGGCACGGCCCCATTCCCAAAATAATGAAAAAAACGACTGTAATAACAAAAATACTACTACTAATAATGATAATAATTGTTATATTAATAATAACAATAATTACTATAATTATATGCTATTATGATTATTATTTCTATTATTATGCCCCCCTTCGAAGAAGAGGGGGTATATTGCTTTGCACATGTCGGTCGGTCTGTCGGTAGGTCTGTCGGTCCGTCCACCAGGTGGTTTCCGGATGATAACTCAAGAACGCTTGGATCTAGGATCATGAAACTTCATAGGTACATTGATCATGACTTGCAGATGACCCCTATTGATTTTTAGGTCACTAGGTCAAAGGTCAAGGTCACGGTGACCCGAAATAGTAAAATGGTTTCCGGATGAAAACTCAAGAATGCATATGCCTAGGATCATGAAACTTCATGGGTAGATTGATCATGACTCGCAGATGACCCCTGTTGAATTTGAGGTCACTAGGTCAAAGGCCAAGGCCACAGTGATCCGAAATAGTTAAATGGCTTCCGGATGATAACTCAAAAACGCATACGCTTAGGATCATGAAACTTCAACGTAAGATACATCATGACTCGCAAATGACCCCTTTTGATTTTGAGGTTCCTAGGTCAAAGGTCAAGGTCACGGTGAACCGAAATAGTAAAATGGTTTTCGGATGATAACTCAAGAACGCATACGCCTAGGATCATGAAACTTCATGCGTAGATTGTTCATGACTCGCAGATGAGGCCTATCGTTTTTGAGGTCACTAGGTCAAAGGACTAGGTCACGGCGACCTGAAATGTTAAAATGGTTTTTGGATGATAACTCGAAAACGCATATGCCTAGGATCATGAAACTTAAAGGGTAGATTGATCATGATTCGCAGATGACCCCTATTGATTTTGAGGTCACTAGGTCAAAGGTCAAGGTCACGGTGACCCGAAAAAGTAAAATGGTTTTCGGATGATAACTCAAGAACGCTTACGCCTAGGATCATGGAACTTCATATGTATATTGACCATGACTCGCAGATGACCCATATTGATTTTGAGGTCACTAGGTCAAAGGTCAAGGTCACGGTGACCCGAAACAGTAAAATTGTTTCCGGATGATAACTCAAGAACGCTTTTGCCTATGATCATGACACTTCATAGGTACATTGATCATGACTCGCAGATGACCCCTATTGATTTTCAGGTCACTAGGTCAAAGGTCAAGGTCACAATGACAAAAAACCTATTCACACAATGGCTGCCATTACAACGGACAGCCCATATGGGGGGGGGGGACATGCATGTTTTACAAACAGTATTTGTTATTAGTAGTATTAGTATTATTATCATTATTATATCATCAATATCATTATTGTTGTTAGTTTTTAAATATTTATGTTTATCATTATTGCTATTAAAAAACAACAACATCGTCTCCATCGCCTTTATCATAATGTTCAACAATCATCACCACCAACATCTTCATCATCACCATTATCGCCATTAATTAACATCAACATTATCAGCATAACGTAAGACTCGACATAGAATAATCAGAATAATCTACACCCATATGTTCCGTTTAACGCACATTTGCATTTCAGGCAATGCAGTAAGGTGTTTACATTGGCTGAACAGGCCAAATCAAACTCACAACGTATACCCCTTGTTCAAGTGACGAAAGGAATAGAAAAATCGCAGAAGCGTTTAAAGGATGTGGTGGACAGATGAAAAGATAACCTTAAATCACTTAAAGCTTCTTACGAACAAATTTGTGAAGAAATACTTGATGAACGTCGACAGATCAACGAGAATCTTGACCGACTGCAGCAAAACTCCATAAGAGAATTGGAATCAATTCACGAGCGCTTAAATAATTCCATTGAAGATGACACCAAGCGATGCTTAGAATGTATTTCAAAGTTAAAGATATATGGCGCTAAGCTCAAAGACAATATTCTACCTGAACGAACGTTTATTACGTTAAGAAAATGTATTGATCAAACTGCTGCAGCAGATTTACTCCTAAAACGCATGATCAAGAATGATGGAACTGATATTAAATTCCAGCCTAACCGTGAATTGATTCAATGTCATGCAGACTGCACTGATCTTGGGAAAATCATCATAGGCTATCCACAAGATAACGTTAATCCAAACAAGATTGTCAGCATCGAGGACAAGTCAGAATATAATGTTCGAACAGCTACTGATAAATTAACATGTTCGATAACGGGTATATGTACGACTTCCAACGGAGATCTCGTCATTGCTGACTGGTACAATAATTGTGTGAAACTCCTAAATCAGGCGTACAAGGTGATTGATCAAGTTCAGCTTCCTTCTACTCCGAGGTCCATGTGTAGCATTTCCTCCTTCGAAATGGTGTTGACTGTTTGCAGACATGAAGCTAATGCTCTTAACGGGATTCATTTCTTACGGGTAGATGACGGAAAGATTATACGCAAACAGGTTCTAAAAATGAATCATGTCTGTTATGGAATTGCGCATGTCGATGCAGAAGTGTTTGTGACTTCCGGTACTGCGTTGTACGAATACACAATGGACGGACGGTTAGTTAAGAAGTTATACGAAGATAGTACTGAACGATACCGAGGTGATATATGAGTACATTATTATTTTCCTTTTTTTCAGGGATGCTTTGCACTTTGTGTTTACATATGCATGAACTTGATGAAGATGAGATCTGATCGTAGATTGTATCAATACGGCTGTTAATTACATAGGGCAGGCACATGGTGAAGGACCGACTTTAATGTTCTATAAGGGTTATAATGACGTTAATTGAAATCATGCACTCTAGTCCTGTTCCGAAACGTCATCTCCGATCAACTAAAATTGTTTGACAGGCATTTCTATGATCAAAGTATCTCAATCAGGACATTACTGAGTTATGTACTATTAATGTTGTTAACAACAAAAGAAGCTTAACACACTAAGCATCACATGCGGTCCCAATTTTTCAAAATGTCTTATATTATTTAAGACTAACTGGCTTAAGTCTTTAATGTTATAAAGTCGTAATACTCTTTAAAAGTTGATTTAGTTTTTTTAAATAAATATTTTCCTATTGTTTATTTCAGGTATTTTTCCATTTAAAGGTTATACATTTGAACGATAACTGTTTGCTAACTATTGATATGAGAATAAGTGAGCTTACGCTAATACTATTTAGAAAGAAATACTAATATTCAAGATTTCGTGCCAGATTGTGTAAGTTGTATACCTCATTTAGTTGTAGGTGTTGGGGTGAGTCCTGATGGGAAGATGATCTATGTGACGGACGGGATTGATGGCAAGCTTCTCACACTGACAAGGGATGGAGCAGTCACAGCTACGTTCCCGGATCCCGCATTCAAACATGGCATGCTTACAGATAACATACATGTGGCAGCCACAGGACAGGTTTTCGTCTTTGGTAACAACTCCATAAGTCAAGTTGATACAGTCGGCAAGACAATCCTCAATACCATCTCTGTTGACATTGCAAAACCTGCATCTAACTACTTTAATGAAGTAACGAGAAAACTAATAGTTGGATTTTGGTGCCACGACAACATCAATGAGTACAAAACAAAAACAGTTCCGACTTTTTAATTGACAAAAAAGCAAATAAAGAAAGTAATTACAGCATTACGTTATTCATACTATTATTCATTTATTAACCGAATTTATATTTAAAAAAATTACGAAGCTTTTATAATTAAATTCAACCGTTTTATTATTTTACTTTTTTGTACAATTTTACATGAACGGAATTTACGTAGTGCATGTAATTTACTTTCGGTTAACGGTTGCGATTTTATTAATAGCATTGAATTTTGGTTTTGAAGTGCATGTTTGTTTTTGTATGTATCAAAGTTTTTAGACTTTTGTTCAGATTTAATTTCATATCGTCATTTAAAATGTGTCCTAGTTAAAGTCATGACAGTCAGATTAGCTACAATTAGACCTGATGAAAACCTTTAAATAATGTCATTCATTATAGTTAGCTCACCTAAGCATGAAGTGGTCAAGGCAAGCTATCGTAATCACCTTACGCCCGTTTTCTTTTAGCGTGTATTGTGCTTTTGGGTGTCATCAACTGTTAGCTCGTTAACATTTTAGAGGTAACATGTTTTATCCGATCTTGATTAAACTTGGTCAGCATATTTATCTGGACAATGAATGAATATGAGTCACGTAAGCGTGACAATAGGTGACCATGTAAAATGTCTAAAAAAGACACAATTGTTACCACTTTAAAGCCTTATTTATAACTCATTCATGATAATACTTTGCCGGAATTGTAATCCTGACATTGTCTAGGCCAAGATTGAATCTGGGTCCCTTGCTTCCCAAACCTAGGTCACCAGGTCAAATCTTTGAAAAACCTTGTTACTAATCTAAAGGCCCAGTATATGACTCAAACTTGATGAAACCAGGACAAAATGTTTATATGACAATATAAAGGTCAGGTTTGAATCTGGGTCAGGTGTGGTCAAAAACTAGATCACTTGGTCAAATCCTTGAACTCAGATGAGCGAACAAGGGCCATTATTAGAAAATCGCTATACTGCCTTCGCTGTGTAGACTTTGTTGACTATATCGTGCATAAGATATTTGACTCCATAATATATTTCATCTGCAAAAACATTTGAAAATTGAAAAAAAAAGTTTTGTTAGTAATGATTGTGAGTGAATATGTAAATAATATTGCTTTTTGCTAGTAGCTGTTAAATAAAGAGCAATTGCATACGAAATATTTAGAGTAATTATATTATGAATGATTATGAAGTGGTTATCATTCACAATTTTATTGTATTATATCCGGTTTTCGTCGTTATATCATATAAAGATAGTATATTGTTGTTAGAATTTGTACTAATCACGAAGTCAATCAAAGCCTTAAGGAACTTCTATCTTTCAAATGTTGTAGTATTTGTATTTCATAAATTAAAATCACCGTTTAGAGTCCCTCTTTTGTTTTTGTTCCGAATGGATAGACAATATGCTTAATGGGAATTGGAATATATTTAAAAGCTGAATGAATAACATCATCCTACCCATTGTTGGTCAGTCATTGTAAGCAGGGATTACATATAAAAATTCAATTTATAACTACCGAGTAGTTTATTTTTATCGTCAATAATTGAATGCACGTTAATATTTCTTGTATATATTGATAAATTGATAATGTGAAACAATACTCCCATTATTGAAGGAATGTGAAAATTATGTCAAGAATAGTGTGATTCACCTGCAGAATTTCGTCAATTTGTACTTTAAACTTTGCATCAAACCAAGTCATGAGCTATCTACCTTTATTCAAGATAAAAACTTCAACGTGTCATTACATCTATTCTTTAAGTGTAATGTACATGAACACATTTCATTTGATTAACTTGTGAATTTGTATCTGGGTATAGATCAGTACATAGAGAATAACAGGTTACTGCCATGTAGTTGTGTAGTCTATAAGGTATTAAGGCGAAGAAAAAAAGTGACAGGCGAGGCTTGCCGAGTGGTTGTTTTATACGTACATTCATACTGCTGGACATTCATATCATTAATATTGTTTACATCTATAAAATTTATTAAACCAGTTTTGATTTCCGACCAGTTAGCCTTGTCAAACAGAAATAATTTCCGTTTCTCTTTCCGATTTATTCTAGCAGAGGATAAAATATCAACAAAAGGGATGCAGTGATCACTAAAACCTGGAATGACCTTAACTGTTTCGGCTACAGAAGGATAAGACAAGAAAAACAGGTCAAGACATTTCTTAGTGGTATCAGATAGTCTTGTTGGTCCATCAACTATTTGGTTTAATGAATGAGTATCTGCAAAGTTTAAAATTTTGTTACATTCTTCTGGATGTGAAGCATTAGAGTCTACAGTTTTATTTTTCCAATTGATTTCCCCAAGGTTAAAATCGCCCCCAATTAGAGTTGTACTATTTGATTTATCAGTCAGACTGATGGTACGATCCAGCTCATCTATACATGTAAAATCCCTGTCAGGTCGGTATGCACTGCAGACCAGCAGGTCTTTTTTACCATTTTGCTTTATATTTACCCAAATAATTTCAGATGAAGATTTTAATTCAACAGGCGCATGACTTCTAAACTTATTTGAAACCAGTACAAAAACCCCGCCTCCTGTCCTGCCTTTTCGATCATTTCTGTAAACATCGTAATCAGATGAAAAGACTTCTGAATTTTTTATTTTAGGCTTGAGCCATGATTCATTACCCAGAACAACATCAGGTTTTACAGTAGCTAGCATAGATTGAAAAGCCAAATTTTCCTTCTTTACAGACTGACAGTTTACAGTCACAATTTTTAAGTGTTGTACATACTGTGATTTGTGAGTTGGTAATTTGTTGTGTCTCATAGATTGAGAGTTTGTAGTTATGCATGTTTGTTTACTGACTGGTGTGCTACAGTGTAAGGGTGCTTGCTGCCCAGAGCCTGGGGATTGCATACATGTAAGGACGGATGAGTTGTCTGTACTGACATGTGATAATGAATGATCTGATTGCATAGACTTTGTGTGATCAAAGAAAGTAGAGTTAAAATGAAATACACCACAGTTTGTACATTGCCACGGTTCATTTGAGTGATCACAATGATACTGATATGTAACTGAACTCATGCTCTGACATTCTGCATGAAACCATGTATTACAGTCTTCACAGAAAACTCCTCTATCTGGATGCCATTTAACTGTTAAATTGCATATGTGCCAGCTTTCAGTATAAATGTTAGGGTTGGTCAGTCAATCCTGGCGTTTTATTGCCTCTTTTATAAATAACTTTATACTTGAAACATAAGCTGAGTCGCGCTGTTGGAAAACCGGGCTTAATGCCCGTGCGTAAGAAAGGATTTCCTTTAAAACAAAATTCCATTAAAGCGCAAACGCTTCTCTGGGACGACACAACACACATGCATTAAGCCCGGTTTTCCCAGAGCGAGGCTCAATTTCATGCTTTTTAAAAATAAAAAAATGTTAACACGGTAAACGTGTTAAGCATTAACACAAACTACCTTCCTCGTATAAAGGGAATCCGATGCCATGTTGTTCGACGCGAGTTTGACATTTTACTGTTAGGCACATGTCCAAATACTCGATGTCCCGTATAAAGATGGCGCGCGGCTGAAAAGGTGACTATGTCATATAGACGTTAACTTGCTGGGCATATGTCTAAATACCATATGTCCAGCATAAAGAGTGTAAGCGACTGACAAGGGACCATACAACATTGAGTATAACATGTAAGGCATACATCAAATTGCTGGATGTACCTTAAAACTTTTGAGCGCGGCTGACTGTGACTATGTTACATTGAGTATAACATGTTAGACTAATGTCCAAATACCGGATGTCCTGTATTAAGAGCGCGCGACTGACAAGGGACCGTATAACATGAGTAACATGTAAGGCATACATCTAAATACTGAATGACCCGTAAAACGTTGGTGCGCGGCTGAGTATAACATGTTAGGTACATATCCAAATACCGGATGTCCCGTATAAAGATGGTGCGCGGCTGACAGTGACTATATAACATGGAGCACACCCTTGTAGGCATATATCCAAATACCGGATGTCCCCTATAAAGATGGTGCGCGTCTGACAGTGACTACTGCATATACCTTGGAGTATACCATTGTAGGTACATGTCCAAACACTGGATGTCCGGAATAAAGATGTTGCGCGGCTCACAAGGGACTATGGAACATTGAATAAAACATGTAATGCATATGTCCAAATACTGGTTGTCCGGTATAAAGATGTTGCGCTGCTCACAAGGGACTATGTAACATTGAATATAACATGTAATGCATATGTCCAAATACTGGATGAACCGTATACAGATTGTGCGCGGCTGACAGTTGTTGCCGTATGGGCGTTTAGGGTTCTTTCTTCGAACAACACGTTTGGGTTTCTAAATATATTATATTTATGATTTAATATCATAAACATACAGGTTGACAGCATGAATAATATGCAAAGAATGACATTCTTATAATAAGTATACATTTCAATTATATATAAAATGATGTGTTCCGACGGTAAGATACCAACTGAATTAATACACAAATACAACTATTAAAACAAAATAATTACAATAATACAACCGACCGACATGAATATAAAAGATGTATAAAATGCATATTTACCTAAATATATTATATTTATGATTTAATATCATAAACATACAGGTTGACAGCATGAATGATATGCCAAGAATGACATTCGAAATAGTCATTCATGCACACGGATGTGGTTGAGTGAATAAACTCATGCTTGACAAGCCAATAAACGTATTAAAATGTTAGTAAAAACAGTTCACCTTTCTACCCAGTCTCTACATACTGAAAACTAATCAACTACTACAAAAGAACGCTACTAATTCTATTTACAGTTAAAATCTACTCTGTCCAACCATTGAACAATCAGAGCAATGTTTCCTTTAAAAAATAATTTACTTCAATATCATTCAGAATAAATATATTTATGAACTAAATATATTTACAACAATGAAATACGTCTACAACACATTTCCCCTCTCTAAGAAAATGTCGTCCTCGACATTATTAAAATTCAAACATCGCTTTTAAAGCGAGGTTTGATTAATCTCGTGATCAAAATATCTATGAAAGCATCGTTGTTAAAAAATAATGACAACCACAATATTAACGTTTTCGTTTGCAACTGTTTATTTTCAATTTGAAAACAATGACAATTTGACAAATAAAAACATAATACACTAATTTGTATTTAAATACTCAGAAGTGAATGTTAACAGCTGTGTATCTTTCCAATACAAATCCACACATGTTAAATTTATGCTGTCACTGTACTTAATCATTATTGCAAATACATAACAACACCAATCACAATTTATACTCCCCGGATGTAAACCAAGCCGGCCGACGGGTCTGACGTTGGCTGCGGCGCCGTGGTATTTTCTTCGGTTTGGAGCGTCGTTTATCTGTTTCATCTTCCGACTGATTGCTGTCGGAACTCGTCTTCCCTGTGCGTTCATCCACGTCCGTGGAGGACTCGTCGGAAACTTCAGGTGACGAAACACGCTGTATTTCCTGTATCGGTAAGAAGGAACACGGCAGCAGATGATTCCGGTGGACGGTTTTAATGCCCACATCGCCGTTTTCCTTTTTTTCCAATAAACGTACCGAAACAGTTATCTCAACACACCTGTATTACCTCCATTTGGCTTATTTTAAGCCAACAGCCTGACTATCACAAATATCTAATCAAAGCTCTTTTATTTTGTACCAGGTGTTTACTAAGTTCGATTTTATTTCGATTCGAATCCGCCACTGGTTTACTATCGCGTGTTTACCACACTGCCGAAATAGCGTTCTTCTTGCGCTACGATATCGCGAGCACGTGCATTTACCGGTAAGACGCCAGTCGCACATACACGCATTAAACTACATAATGCAGTTTAAATCGTATACGTACATTTTAACATTATCAATTTCTAGAAAAAAACAGTGATTATTTTTCGGTATTTATAAAGAGAGTTTTCTCTTTAAAAATACGCACAAAGCGTTTTCAATTCAACCATACGTAAAGTATGACAAATTAACAAATTTACGCATTGAAACCTCTCGATACTTATTATAACCATTGGGCAAAATCTACTGCTACTAAATAAATCCAGTTACTCAAACCTATCTACTACTTAACGTCATGTAAGTGGTGAGTAGATTTAACTTCGCCATGCAATAAACTTTGTGCTCGTGAAGGGACTATAATTTCCTTAAAATAACTTCATATGACACTAACTTACCAATGAGCTGACAAAAGGTCGTTTCATTTATCTCGACCAATTCGCAAAATGCATGACCACATAAACTTAAATTAGCTATATATGTTGTTGTTGTTTTTGTAAGTCAACTGATTGGTATTTCAAATCATTCATTTACGACAATGAAACTACAATAAATAGATATATGTACATTGCACAATAATTATAAAAATATTTACACTCACCGAACTCCGTCGGAACAGTTACAAAATACAAGCAAAACACAATAATGACACGATACACAATGTCCACAACGATTTAAGTGTCCATCACTCTCCGTCATGATTGAATGTGAATCCTTCCTTGCGTAGCAGAACGTGAAATCCTGTACGTACGTTTTAACGGTTTTGACGTCAATGTTTTGTGCACAAGAAATACGTAGTTGTACTCACATCGGTGCTCGAGCTCGATGCCGCGCAAAAATGTGGACTCCTACTCCCCGGGAAAAATCAAAAACCTGTTTCCAAGGAATCGCTGTGTTAAATTCCTGGACTCTCCCCCTCCTCGATACCGATCTGAGGCTCCTGTCTGTTCAGGGATTTTCGTCATAGTAACGTGTCCGCTACTTCCGTTTTTCTGTTCCAAACGCTGTTGATGCCGAAGACTCGTTGTTGGGCGCCAGTGTTGCCGTATGGGCGTTTAGGGCTCTTTCTTCGAACAACACGTTTGGGTTTCTAAATATATTATATTTATGATTTAATATCATAAACATACAGGTTGACAGCATGAATAATATGCAAAGAATGACATTCTTATAATAAGTATACATTTCAATTATATATAAAATGATGTGTTCCGACGGTAAGATACCAACTGAATTAATACACAAATACAACTATTAAAACAAAATAATTACAATAATACAACCGACCGACATGAATATAAAAGATGTATAAAATGCATATTTACCTAAATATATTATATTTATGATTTAATATCATAAACATACAGGTTGACAGCATGAATGATATGCCAAGAATGACATTCGAAATAGTCATTCATGCACACGGATGTGGTTGAGTGAATAAACTCATGCTTGACAAGCCAATAAACGTATTAAAATGTTAGTAAAAACAGTTCACCTTTCTACCCAGTCTCTACATACTGAAAACTAATCAACTACTACAAAAGAACGCTACTAATTCTATTTACAGTTAAAATCTACTCTGTCCAACCATTGAACAATCAGAGCAATGTTTCCTTTAAAAAATAATTTACTTCAATATCATTCAGAATAAATATATTTATGAACTAAATATATTTACAACAATGAAATACGTCTACAACACAGTGACCATGTAACATTGAGTATAACATGTTGGTCATATATCCAAATACTGGATGTCCCGTATTATCATGGTGCGCGTTGATAGTGATTATGTAATATTGAGTATAATATGTTGGGACTGCCCAAATATTGGATGTTCCGTATAATGATGGTACGCGTTCACGGTGATTATTTAACATACACTATAACAGATTGGGCATGTCCAAATACTGGATATCCCGTATAATGATGGTGCGCGGCTGACAGTGATTATGTAACATAAACTATAACATGTTGGGAATTCGTCAAATAACTGGATTTCCTAATAGTGATGGTGCGCGTCGGTCAAAGGATCGTGTTTCGTTGAGTATAGCATTTTAGTCAAATGTCCAAAAATACCGGATGTCCTGTATTAAGTTAGTGCAAGGCTGAGATGAGACTATGAACGTTAGTCGCATGCATTAATACTGGATTTCCCGTATAATGATGGTGCGCGGCTGATATGTGACCATGCAACATTGACTATTTTATGTTGGCGCATGTCCAAATACCGGATGTCATGTATACTGATGCTGCCATTGATCCTATATCATTGGCTTTAAAATGGTTCGCAAATGTCTAAATACGTATAAAGTAAAGATGCTGTGCAGCTGACATTGATCATTGTAATAAATATAAGCATACATTATATATTATACCTTATACATATATTCAACTACTATCACCGAGAGAGGTCACGTTTTTCTGTGATCAATATTGATTGTGGCCAAGCTATGTAGTGTTCCGGCGTGAATATTGGATAGTGTTTTCTTTGTATAACTATCTGCGGAATATTACATAAATGAAGGTTATTGTTTAAAGGGAAAACGCAATTTATAGAGGTAAATAATTGTCTTTATCTGTCTTTATCTGCCTTATTCTGAAAAACGTAAGCTATTTAAGTTTATCTAAGCACTTTTCACTGAAACTGTACACTTAAATAAATGGTGAACTCTTCTTGTGCAATTTTTGTGCAATTCAAGCGGATAATAACGGCTTAATAAAATCACGAGAAAAAGAGTGAGAACGAAAGCCTAATCCGACTTAGGCTTGACCTGCGCTATAATGGACACAGTTTATTAGTTTCTAACGATACCATAAATTAATATTTCCGATGACAGAAGGCAAAAAAAGATGAAAGGAAGATGCGTCTCCGGGTACTATGTCTTACCAACATGACAAATGTCTAATTATGTAAAACAGCAAACCGCCTCAAAAGGGAAGTGCACCGTCGGACACCTATCCTGCACCGACATCCTCACCTATTTTGTCCTCACCTTGTTAACATATTGATTGTATGGAACTGTAAATGATCAATTGAAATGACATATTCCTTATTCTAATACTTAAATGAAAGAAAAACTGTATTGGCAATTTAATACTTGTTTCTTACACGTCTATTTCGTTTATGCCAGCCAAATTTTTTTGAAAAATATATTAAATGCATCACAAAGTTATTATTTAAAATTTGACATTAGCATTGTACATATTAAAGCCAAGTTGTTTAAATCCTAAACATTTACATGTACATGTACTTCGGATTATCCATGCTCGGAACCAGTCACATCTCTTTTAATGTTCAGTTGGGTGTAGCCTAGTCTTTGTCATTGAAGCGCTGTGCTTTGCCAAGCGCCTCATTTAAATACAATGAATATTCATTATGTCGAAATACCGTCTTCCATTTGGCCTCTACCGGTTTAGGCATATGGAAATCGAAAGTGGTTTTGTAAAGAAATCACAAAATGGCGTCTAACTTAAACACTTTGCAGCAAAAGGGATCAGACGTATTTTACGACGTTTGTTGTTCTGTTTGCGAAGAGGATGGCATACATAATGAAGGACTGTTTCATTGTAAAATATGTTTTAAAACATACTGCGACGAATGTGTGAAAATGCACAAAAAGCTACTTAAGGATCACGCGGTGTCAGCGAAATCTGACGGTGAAAGCTGGTATGTTGCGAACAAAGTGGACGATACTATAGAGTTATGTGAGGAGCACACGACTGAGAAACTGACGATGTTCTGTGAAGATCATGAACAGTTGCTTTGTCATTTATGTCTCCTCCAAAAACACAGGTCAGTGAGAATTGATATAAATTTATGTTAAGGCCAAGTACAAATCATACCTGTTTCATGTGTGTGTGTATATATATATATATACTACTACTACTACAACAACTACTACTACTACTATTACAACTACTACTACTACTTTTTCTACTACTACTACTACTACGACGACGACCACCACCACCATCACCACCACCACCACAACCTCGACCACCACCTCGACCACCACCACCACCGCCACCACCACCACCACCACTACTACTACCACTACTACTACTGCTGTCCAAAAAGGGTCCTAAAAATCTTCTACTACTACTACTTCTGTCCAAAAAGGGTCCTAAAAATCCCTATGAAGGTTTCCACTACTACTACTACTACTAGGTTACCAGACAACTCGCCCCAAAGCCAACTCGCCCCAGGACAAGTCGTCCCGAAAATCTGGACAAGTCGCCCCAAATATATTGGACAACTCGCCCCAATCGAAAGACAACTCGCCCCAAATAAAAGACAACTCGCCCCAAATTAAATGACAGCGTGCAACGAAATATTTTGTCATATATATAATACTCTTTGTGAAAAAAATGTATTAAATAACATTTTTGACTTTAAAAGGAATGCTGAATACACAAAACGAATAATACATGGGGAAAAAAATAAAAATAGAAATGTGTTATATTCATAATTTTATTAATAATTTATAACAATTACAGACTCACGATACTAACATTTGTTTTTATTGAAAACATACAAAGCATCAATTTTAGCCTATTAAATGAAACAAATAACACAGATTTATGAATGAAAAGACAATTCAAAATATTATCAAACATTTCCATTTATTAACTCATTTTAGAAATAATTTTAAAACACAGTTTGTAATGAGCCTTGATGAATAATATCAAACATTTCAAACATCCGTAATAATTAACACAAACTTTCACAAAATATTATCAAACATTTCCAACATCTTTAATACTTTTAAAACATTACAAACACAGGTTGTAATGAGCCATGATGAATATTATCAAACATTTCAAACATCCGTAATAATTAAACACAAACTTTCACACAGAAACAAGCTTTTAAACACAATGGTTGAAACATTTCTAACAATCAGAAGAAAAAACAACAACAAATGAGCAATAATTTATTTCAATTCAATCTAGCAACTTTCAGGCAGGCATTTGGTCCATAAATGATGAATATTATCAAACATTTAAAAATATTATAATGGTAAAACATTACAAACACACAGTAACTTTCACACACAAACAAGCTTTTCAAAAACAAGGGTTGAAACATTTCCAACAATCAGAAAGACATCAAATGAGCAACGTTCATGCATTTGGTCCATAAATGTCACTGCATTTCCTCAGTAGGCCGTTGACTGACAATTCTCCGCTCTCGTACGCTTCCCACAGCTTGAAGATTTTTCCCTGGAGAGACGTGTTCTTCCTTCGTTGTCGCCTGGATAGCTTTCCTTCTGATACCATCTTCACCTGTGTTGGGAGAAGGGAAGCCTCTTCACAAAGAAGGGTCAGTAGTAGGTAGAAAGGCAAATTGGCTTTCTTGGCGTGCTAATTTAGTTTCAAGTGCCACCCTTCACAGCCATTATTTGTTCGGACACTCCGACCAAACACGCTCCAATTGTCAGGTCCCCACACCGAAGATTTAAGCCATGTCCTGTCCACATACTCTAGCAGGTCGGCAAGGCGTTCGTCTGTTGTTTTTTCTTTCAGTCTGAAACAAATAAAAATGAATCAGTACTATTACAAGAGACCAGTAATTTGTAAAGTAATAGTCTGAATGCACATTTTATCATAATATTCAATCATTTCAGCAGATAGTAATGTTCAATACTAAGGATTTATAAAAACGTTTAAAATATATTTGTACTGACAAGTAAAAAAACTGTAAACACATTCAATATTACACCATGAGCAATAGTTTAAAGCGGTATACATCACCCAAATAACGCAAAGATAACGGTCCAGTGACTTCTGACATTTATCTCAAAGGTTTTATGATCGTTATCAGGTCGTAAAACACATCTGTTATGTGTCACCGGATTAACGGACATTGGTTGATTACCCGATAATATGCAAGTATCCAACAATTTAGATTCATTATTTATGGGGAAACAAAAGCTGCCTGACCTAAAAAATGTAAGACACAACAAATAATTATATTATAAGTTTACTTACCAGAATCACAGCCTATGTGTTGCCATCGCTCGCAGGCATCGCAAGAAACAGCACGTTGCCTCTGCCCAACTGTCTTTCCACAATGTATACAATTTGCCACTTCTGCCATTGCAGAAACACAAACACAAAACTAACTAACACTAGAAAATTATTGTATCCGACATCAAATAAGCACATATATGTTTGAACACATGGCAGATGCACTGAAACCCACACAACTATATAGCAATCGTATTCCAAGTCACAAATAGTATTGTCCGACACAAACAAAACACATACTTTGGGCTCATTCAGATACCCTCTTTATATATAGTCAGCCCTTATAATTACTTTGCAAACAGCATTGTTGTCTGGTTAAGCGTGTTACCTTATTTATCTTTAATCACGCCAAACTGTCATACCGTTTGTCTTATTAATAAATCTTTGACCAGACAATGAAAGCATGCCGGCTTAATTAATTTTCGTCAATTCACACGTTTTCAAAACATAACTAACACAAAGACATTCCATTATTCTTTAATTAAACCAAACTATCATACAAAATGTCTCATTAAACAATCTTTGAACAGAAAATGAAAGCATGCCGTCAAAATAAACGTTTAACATTTCACACGTTTTCAAAACAAGACGAACTAAATGGGGCTTATTTTAATAAACACAATCATAAAAAAGCTAAAAACAATTTCTTACTAAAAGCAATCCGGTATGTAAACAATTATTGAATTACAAAGTTTTACAATATGAAATAAAAAAAAACATCATACAACTACATTTCCTAAAAACAATAATCACGAATATTAATACATTAAACTTAACAAATTTTATATGAACACAATTTCTATAATACTATATATAAGAAACAAAATTGGGGCGAGTTGTCTTTCGATTGGGGCGAGTTGTCCAACATATTTGGGGCGACTTGTCCAGATTTTCTGGGCGACTTGTCTTGGGGCGAGTTGGCTTTGGGGCGAGTTGTCTGGCTCCCCTACTACTACTACTACTACTACTACTACTACTAAACACCTACTACTACTACTACTACTACTACTACTACTACTACTACTACTACTACTACTAAACTACTACTACTACTACTACTACTACTACTACTACTACTACTACTACTTCTACTACTACTACTGTCCAAAAAGGGTCCTAAAAATCCCTATGAAGGTTTCCACTACTACTACTACTTCTACTACTACTTCTACTACTTCTACTACTACTACTACTACTACTACTACTACTACCACTACAACTACTACTACTACTACTACTACTACTACTACTAAACTACTACTACTACTACTATTACTAGTACTACTACTACTACTACTACTACTACTACTACTACTACTACTACTACTACTACTACTACTACTGTCCAAAAAGGGTCCTAAAAATCCCTATGAAGGTTTCCACACAAAAACACATTTTAATAAATATGTTTCAATATTTAATTTAATGTAAATCAAGCGTTATAAGTTGAACCTTATTAAATATAATATTCAAATCACTTTTCTTCTTATTTTTAAAGTGTTTGTTAGCAAAAAATCAACAACACTAGTTTACCAATTTTAGTCAAAACGATGTTTTTCCCCAATAGTAAGGGGCACGGCCCCATTCCCAAAATAATGAAAAAAACGACTGTAATAACAAAAATACTACTACTAATAATGATAATAATTGTTATATTAATAATAACAATAATTACTATAATTATATGCTATTATGATTATTATTTCTATTATTATGCCCCCCTTCGAAGAAGAGGGGGTATATTGCTTTGCACATGTCGGTCGGTCTGTCGGTAGGTCTGTCGGTCCGTCCACCAGGTGGTTTCCGGATGATAACTCAAGAACGCTTGGATCTAGGATCATGAAACTTCATAGGTACATTGATCATGACTTGCAGATGACCCCTATTGATTTTTAGGTCACTAGGTCAAAGGTCAAGGTCACGGTGACCCGAAATAGTAAAATGGTTTCCGGATGATAACTCAAGAATGCATATGCCTAGGATCATGAAACTTCATGGGTAGATTGATCATGACTCGCAGATGACCCCTGTTGAATTTGAGGTCACTAGGTCAAAGGTCAAGGCCACAGTGACCCGAAATAGTTAAATGGCTTCCGGATGATAACTCAAAAACGCATACGCTTAGGATCATGAAACTTCAACGTAAGATACATCATGACTCTCAAATGACCCCTATTGATTTTGAGGTTCCTAGGTCAAAGGTCAAGGTCACGGTGACCCGAAATAGTAAAATGGTTTTCGGATGATAACTCAAGAACGCATACGCCTAGGATCATGACACTTCATAGGTAGATTGATCATGACTTGCAGATGATTCCTATTGATGTTGAGGTCACAAGGTCGAAGGTCAAGGTCACGGTGACCCGAAATAGTAAAATGGTTTTTGGATGATATCTCAAGAACGCATACTCCTAGGATTATGAAACTTCATAGGTAGATTGATCATGATTCGCAGATGACCTCTATTGAATTTAAGGTCACTAGGTCAAAGGTCAAGGTCACGGTGAACCGAAATAGTAAAATGGTTTTCGGATGATAACTCAAGAACGCATACGCCTAGGATCATGAAACTTCATGCGTAGATTGTTCATGACTCGCAGATGAGGCCTATCGATTTTGAGGTCACTAGGTCAAAGGTCAAGGTCACGGTGACCTGAAATGTTAAAATGGTTTTTGGATGATAACTCGAAAACGCATATGCCTAGGATCATGAAACTTAATGGGTAGATTGATCATGATTCGCAGATGACCCCTATTGATTTTGAGGTCACTAGGTCAAAGGTCAAGGTCACGGTGACCCGAAAAAGTAAAATGGTTTTCGGATGATAACTCAAGAACGCTTACGCCTAGGATCATGGAACTTCATATGTATATTGATCATGACTCGCAGATGACCCATATTGATTTTGAGGTCACTAGGTCAAAGGTCAAGGTCACGGTGACCCGAAACAGTAAAATTGTTTCCGGATGATAACTCAAGAACGCTTTTGCCTATGATCATGACACTTCATAGGTACATTGATCATGACTCGCAGATGACCCCTATTGATTTTCAGGTCACTAGGTCAAAGGTCAAGGTCACAATGACAAAAAACCTATTCACACAATGGCTGCCATTACAACGGACAGCCCATATGGGGGGTGGGCATGCATGTTTTACAAACAGTCTTTGTTATTAGTAGTATTAGTATTATTATCATTATTATATCATCAATATCATTATTGTTGTTAGTATTTAAATATTTATGTTTATCATTATTGCTATTAAAAAACAACAACATCGTCTCCATCGCCTTTATCATAATGTTCAACAATCATCACCACCAACATCTTCATCATCACCAGTATCGCCATTAATTAACATCAACATTATCAGCATGACGTAAGACTCGACAAAGAATAATCAGAATAATCCATATGTTCGGTTTAACGCACATTTGCATTTCAGGCAATGCAGTAAGGTGTTTACATTGGCTGAACAGGCCAAATCAAACTCACAACGTATACCCCTTGTTCAAGTGACGAAAGGAATAGAAAAGTCGCAGAAGCGTTTAAAGGATGTGGTGGACAGAGGAAAAGATAACCTTAAATCACTTAAAGCTTCTTACGAACAAATTTGTGAAGAAATACTTGATGAACGTCGACAGATCAACGAGAATCTTGACCGACTGCAGCAAAACACCATAAGAGAATTGGAATCAATTCACGAGCGCTTAAATAATTCCATTGAAGATGACACCAAGCGATGCTTAGAATGTATTTCAAAGTTAAAGATATATGGCGCTAAGCTCAAAGACAATATTCTACCTGAACGAACGTTTATTACGTTAAGAAAATGTATTGATCAAACTGCTGCAGCAGATTTACTCCTAAAACGCATGATCAAGAATGATGGAACTGATATTAAATTCCAGCCTAACCGTGAATTGATTCAATGTCATGCAGACTGCACTGATCTTGGGAAAATCATCATAGGCGATCCACAACATAACGTTAATCCAAACAAGATTGTCAGCATCGAGGACAAGTCAGAATATAATGTTCGAACAGCTACTGATAAATTAACATGTTCGATAACGGGTATATGTACGACTTCCAACGGAGATCTCGTCATTGCTGACTTCGACAATAATTGTGTGAAACTCCTTAATCAGGCGTACAAGGTGATTGATCAAGTTCAGCTTCCTACTACTCCGATGTCCATGTGTAGCATTTCCTCCTTCGAAATGGCGGTGACTGTTAGCAAACAATCAGCCGATGCTCTTAACGGGATTCATTTCTTACGGGTAGATGGCGGAAAGATTATACGCAAACAGGTTCTAAAAATGAATCATGCCTGTTATGGAATTGCGCATGTCGATGCAGAAGTGTTTGTGACTTCCGGTACTGCGTTGTACGAATACACAATGGACGGACGGTTAGTTAAGAAGTTATACGAAGATAGTACTGAACGATACCGAGGTGATATATGAGTACATTATTATTTTCCTTTTTTTCAGGGATGCTTTGCACTTTGTGTTTACATATGCATGAACTTGATAAAGATGAGATCTGAGCGTAGATTGTATCAATACGGCTGTTAATTACATAGGGCAGGCACATGGTGAAGGACCGACTTTAATGTTCTATAATGGTTAAAATGACGTTAATTGAAATCATGCACTCTAGTCCTGTTCCGAAACGTCATCTCCGATCAATTAAAATTGTTTGACAGGTATTTCGATTATCAAAATATCTCAATCATGACATTAATGAGTTATGTACTAATAATGCTGTTTACAACAAAAGAAGATTAACACACTAAGCATCACATGCGGTCCCAATTTTTCAAAATTTCTGATATTATTTAAGAATAACTGGCTTAAGTCTTTCATGTTATAAAGTCGGAATACTCTTCTAAAGTTGATTTAGTGTTTTAAATAAATATTTTCCTATTGTTTATTTCAGGTATTTTTCCATTTAAAGGTTATATATTTGAACGATAACTGTTTGCTAACTATTGATATGAGAATAAGTGAGCTTACGCTAATACTATTTAGAAAGAAATACTAATATTCAAGATTTCGTGTCAGAGTGTGTATGTTGTATTCCTCATTTAGTTGTAGGTGTGGGGGTGAGTCCGGATGGGAAGATGATCTATGTGACGGACTATGGCATGCTTCGCACGCTGACCAGGGATGGAACAGTCACAGTTACGTTTCAGGATCCTGCATTCAAACATGGCAATGTTACAGCTAACATACATGTGGCAGCCACAGGGCAGGTTTTCGTCTTTGGTGACAACTCCATAAGTCAAATGGATACAGTCGGCAAGACAATCCTCAATACCATCTCTGTTAATATTGCAAATCCTGCATCTGTCTACTTTAATGAAGAAACGAGAAAACTAATAGTTGGATTTTGGGACCACGACAACATCAATGAGTTCAAAACAAAAACAGTTCCGACTTTTTAATTGACAAAAAGCAAATAAAGGAAGTAATTACAGCATAACGTAATTTATACTATTATTCTTTTATTAACCGAATTTCTATTTCAATAAATAAAGAAGCTTTTATGATTAAATTCAACCTTTTTATTATTTTCCTTTTTTGTACAATTTTACATGAACGGAATTTACGTAGTGCATGTAATTTACTTTCGGTAAACGGTTGCGATTTTATTAATAGCATTGAATTTTGGTTTTGAAGTGCATCTTTGTTTTTGTATGTATTATAGTTTTTTAGACTTTTATTCAGATTTAATTTCATATCGTCATTTAAAATGTGTCCTAGTTATAGTCATGACAGTCAGATTAGCTACATTTAGACTTGATCATAACATGGAAATAATGTCATTCATTATAGTTAGCTCACCTGAGCATTAAGTGGTCAAGGCAAGCTATTGTAATCACCCTACGCCCGTTTTCTTTCAGCGAGTATTGTGCCTTGTGTGTCATCAACTGTTAGCTCATTAACATTCTAGAGGTAACATGTTTTATCCGATCTTGATTTAACTTGGTCAGCATATTTATCTGGACAATGAATTTATCTGAGTCACGTTAGCGTAAAAATAGGTGACCATGTTAAATGTTTAAAAAAGACACAATTGTTACCACTTTTAGGCCGTATTTATTACTCATTCATGATAAAACTTTGCCGGAATTGTAATCCTGACATTGTCTAGGCCAAGGTTGAATCTGGGTCCCTTGCTTCCCAAACCTAGGTCACCAGGTCAAATCTTTGAAAAACCTTGTAACTAATCTAAAGGCCCAATATATGACTCAAACTTGATGAAACCAGGACAAAATGTTTATATGACAATATAAAGGACAGGTTTAAATCTGGGTCAGGTGTGGTCAAAAACTAGATCACTTGGTCAAATCCTTGAACTCAGATGAGCGCACAAGGGCCATTATTAGAAAATCGCTATACTGCCTTCGCTGTGTAGACTTTGTTGACTATATCGCGTATACTATATTTGACTCCATAATATATTTCATCTGCAAAAACATTTGAAAATTGAAAAAAACAAGTTTTGTTAGTAATGATTGTGAGTGAATATGTAAATAATATTACTTTTTGCTAGTAGCTGTGAAATAAAGAGCAATTGCATACAAGATATTTAGAGTAATAAGATTATGAATGATTATGACGTGGTTATCATTCACAATTTTATTGTATTATACCCGGTTCTCGTCGTTATATCATATAAAGATAGTGTATTGTTGTTAGAATTTGAACTAATCACGAAGTCAATCAAATATTTAAGGAACTTCTATCTTTCAAATGCTGTAGTTTTTGTATTTCATAAATTAAAATCACCGTTAAGAGTCCCTCTTTTGTTTTTGTTCCGAATGGATAGACAATATGCTTAATGGGAATCGGAAAATATTCAAAAGCTGAATGAGTAGCATCATCCTACCCATTGTTGGTCAGTCATTGTAAGCAGGAATTACATATAAAAATACAATTTATAACTACCGAGTAGTTTATTTTTAGCGTCAATACTTGAATGCACGTTAATATTTCTGGTATATATTTGTCACGTAATTACACGTTGTTCGTTGATAACACACAGTAACCACAAAGTACAATTTTACAGCGCGGCAGCCAACATGCATGCTTCAGTATGCTCAATTTATTTCAATAGGTCTTTCTTAAAAAATAAGATCTAAACAAATTGTTGATTTTTTGCATTGGTATATTTTCTTTCATGCATTAACATGTTCTTTCAAGATCCATATCTTTATAATATATTATTACAGCTGTATACAGTAGCGGACACAATACCTGTGTTAGACACTCTAGAGAGAATTGCCATCATTGGGACCGATGCCTCCGCTGACTGTTTGTAAAAATAATTAGTGTTGTTGAAAAAATACGTTTCAGTTACAGCGTTTGTTAGTTAATTGCGTTTGCAGAAATTGATTTGAATCTTATATTTTACCGTTCTCTGTGAAAAAGGGGTCTAATACATGTGTGTAAAGTGTCGTCCCAGATTAGCCTGTGCAATCCGCACAGGCTAATCAGGGACGACACTTTCCACTTGTATAATATTTTCTTTGAAAAGAAAGTCTCTTCTTAGCAAAAATCCAGCTTAGGCGGAAAGTGTCGTCCCTGATTAGCCTTTGCGGACTGCACAGGTTTATCCGGGACGACACTTAACGCACATGAATTTAACCCCTTTTCACAGAGCACGGCTCATTTATACACATCCTTTTTTATGACATAACCATTCGTATCATACGAGTCATATTTGCGATATCTGTGTATACTTCAATAACCGCGTACATTCCTAATTTCTATTTTAATAAATTCCCTCCTCTCAAACTTTAAATATTTTATTTTTTATTTTCTACTACTAAACAAAGAGCTTGCTGTTACAAATAATTGGGTTTTCAAACACTTAATTTCAAATATTTTTAAGAAACTCATCATTTCCCGCTCCTTATTACTCAGAATCCCACCCCATACAACTACAATCCCGTCGATGCGCCTGCGGATAGATCTTCACGTTTTCAACTCTGGTTGTTATGCGTTATTGTTATGCTTGTTCGTTTGTTCAAATTGTCGTGTATAGCGAAAAATAACATCGATCTAATACATACATCATAACATATAAATTACATTACATGTCGTCAGTTTAACATTTGACCATCGGCCTATTTAAAAAACATCAGCTCATATAACATTATTACTGATCCGCATGTGAATATATTGTTCACGTTCTCAGTGCCGGAATACCAGTCGGTTGTCGTGCATCTCTTTAACGGAACGGAACATTCCGACGTCGACGTCAAGCAATTCCGGAACCGGCCGCCAACACGGCAGTACCGAGTGTCGTTCGGCAACGAAACGTTCACGATCATCTGCATTTACAGTAGACAAAAAATCGTTCCATGTAACTTCATTGAGTGCCTTTTACACTGAAATTCCCGACGCCCTATGATGCTTTGCATCAATACTTATCTTGTAGGGAGTACATATAACATTTTATCAATAACAATAATAAAATGCGAGTTAATTCAGTAGTGTGTCTTCAGTTTTGTTGGAATAGTATCTGCATCACCGCCTGGACAAAGTATACATCACACGGCAATAATACTTTTACTATGTTTATATTAAGCCTGTATTGTGAACCATAATGATCATGTGCAGCAGCAGCAACAAGCAGAATAATAATAACACATTAAATAATAGTATAATAATAATAGTAATATAAATAATAATATTATAAATGACTATTATGTGGACAATGTCACATTCGGCACAATACAACTTTTCCTGACTAACTTCATCATTATTATGCAATTTTAAATGTAACTTACAACACATGCTCTAAATGTAGATACGACGCGCACATAGCTCAGAAGTGATTGCCCCACTTTTTACGTGTCAAGTTTGGGTAATTTTAAAAGCTTGTCTCCCTTTCTACAACCATTTGTTACAATAATCGAAGATGAGGTTTCTCGATCGATTATGCTTGATCGTTCGCTGTTATATTACATACTAATAATACTTATAATCATCATTACGAATATAAATAAAATCCTGATAACGCCATTTATTGTAACTAACGTAAATTCCTTCAAATCAATCAGGTAATTTCATATTAAGTGGTCACCAATTCGAAAACTCTGTTGTAAGTATATCCCCTCTGGGCAAGTAGGGGGGGGGGGTATGTGCCATGGAAAGCCCATAGTCTGCCTAATCTGAAAATTTTCTCTGGCAACGCTACTGTCCGCACTGTTGATTCATCATGCACTTTGAAAATAACTGCCGTAACAATAAGTATTTATCCATGCAGAGATTGTGCGACGCGTGTAAGACCATTGTACCTGACTCAAAGATACAGTCTTTGGGATACATACGGTGGCATAGAGGTGACATTCACTCCTCTTTTTTTTAATTTCACTCCTCTTTTTTCTATCTCGTGGCCCCGATTAAGTAACTGGTGGCCACGAGTTAGCTATGTCGTGGCCACGAGATAGATAAAAAAAGGAGTGCAATTAAAAAAAGAGCGGTGCTGTAAATAAAGAAGGATGCATTAAACAAAAGAGGGAAGAATTTCGAGATCTCGAGATCCCGACTTAGATAACTCGTGGCCACGAGTTAGTCAGCCAATCAAATTTTGCGTGTAAATATTGATTGGCTGTCTAACTCGTGGCCACGAGTTAGCTAAGTCGGGATCTCGAGTTAGCAAAAAAGTTCTTCTCTTCTGTTGATGCTTACTTCCCTTTGTATAAAGATCACCATGAACGCCGATATATGGAACAATTTGATTGGCTGACTAACACCTGGCCACGAGTTAGCTAAGTCGGGATGTAGGGATTTCGAAATTTTCTCCTCTTTTATTTAATGCACCCTTTCTTTATTAACTGCACTGCTCTATTTTTTAATTGCCATTCCCGCCTCTTTTATTTAGTTTTGCACTCCTCTTTTTCTATCTCGTGGCCACGACATAGCTAACTCGTGGCCACGAGTTACTAAGTCGTGACCACGAGATTAGAAAAAAAGAGGAGTAAAATTTAAAAAAGAGGAGTGAATGTCACCTCTATGCCACCGTAGATACATCTGTGTCACATATTGTATTTACTTACACATCACTGAAAATGGGATATGATTTGTCACCGAAGAGCGCATAAAAAGTGGATGCAAGTCGAAACTTCACCGAAAATAAGAAGAAAAACACATTTAAAAAAGAGATCTGAAAGTTCATGTACACGTGAAGGAGAAAGGTATTTTATTCACAGATGTCAACAATATATGTAAAACAGAGCTGTACGGATTTGAGCAACCAAACCTCTAAAGGTCCACCAGACCTATTCCACCTTCATCGATCTTACCGCAACTCCGCCGTCGACATCACTGCGCAAGCAATTTAGATAATCAAATTATTTGATAAAACCATAAAATGATACCAAATATAAAATATTGATCAGATGTAAACCGTGATCGTCAACAAATGCATCCTTTCAGTCATCGACTAATTTCAAGTGCTACGTTACACGTCATGTACGTTTAATCGAAGGTCAAGTATACATCAGCGCTTTATTCACAGTATGTATAATAGTAATATTTCATATCGACATGAATGTATTTTCATTATATTAACGTATACAGCGTTTATAAAGTTGATAACGCAAACTTAACAAGCACTATACATGGTAGATGTAACTAATGTAGCTGCCTTGACGTTTGTCGGTAGGTATCCATAAACATAAGCACGTTCAATTTCTTCAATGTATATGTTACTGTTTGGTAACGGACGATTTTGTGTATCAAGACATTGATTCTGATGTATGAATTCGTTTTGATTGTTTAACATAATTGGTTTTATGTCTTTTTATAGGTATATTTCATTTGATGTACATTACAAAGACGATTGCTAAATATTTTCTGAATTAAAGGGGTGTAACGATTTTTTTTCTTAATTATAAATGCCTATTCAGTTATTGCATATTTCTACTTTTCACACATACACTGCATTTATTTATATAGCAACCATAATAATGTTTACAGAATCATTACAAATAAACAAAAACAATGCAAAGCATATTTTCAAATCAACTTCCAGGAGCATTCGAACTCACAACTCACACAACTCAAACAGTTAAATAAAAAGTTCAATTCAAAACATGCCCATATTGTACTTTATGTTCATTTTATAACGATTTTAATCTTCTGCTACTGATGTTCTCATATACTATATATCCCATATACATTTTTTATAATTTAAAACAACACTAAATATTTAAAAAGACATTCATGAAAAGTTGAAAACGAGACCCATGTGTTAAACAATAATGTAGTGCATACCTTAATAATGAAAATAACGTGTTTTAAAAATATAATATTATTTTAATGACATGTCGATAGGGACCACTAACCGAGTCTGACAAATATTAATTTAATATGTATGTTGTTAACATTACTATACAACTGTAAACATATAAATAATATTTCCGAAACTCAACGTGGTTACGACATAACAAAACATTTCAGAACATGTATTCTTACTTAAGCTTGCATGTACCATTCATGCAAATATCGGTAGGTGTTGACAAGGACAAATGCTATCCAAAGGTAGTTTTTTTTCTATTTATCGTGAGCTACGCAGACATTGGATTTTTTTTACCTCACACTTAATTTTGATAACAGTCAAGCAATAAGATACGAAGTCAACAAAAGTTCATTATACTACACACGTATAATTAACAGAAATTAATATTCTTATCTGATACAAGCTCTGCTAAGATCGGTTATTTGTATAGACATAACACAGTACGAAATAAGCATTGTTTAAAGTCTGGGCCATGAGTGCGGCATATAATACTATAACCATTATTTAGATTATCCGACCACGCTAGAGTTGCAATAATGTTCACATTATGGTTGTAGTTCTGGCTTAAAATACTTATCATAACTTATACAAAGTGTTTATTGACAAAAAAACAACATTACTTCATAACTTTCATCTTAATCATTTAAATCAAGACACCGCCGATCGACATGGGCGGACGTCCGCCGGCATTGCCGGTCTCTGTGCGCCGCGGGTAGCACTCGCCTAGAAGGTCGACTATTCGCGCGACGATGTACGGCTGTGGATAGGAAAGCCTCGTATTAAAATACACGGTCATCAGGATATCTGCTTCTTGGAGAAACTCGCGTATGCTGCGTAGCATCTGGTCGGTGATAGTCAGTCTGTGGTGGCGCAGCCTCGTAAAGTGGCAGAAGAAGAACAGGGAGAGGAACAGGTCGTTCACGTTCTCGTCAGTGAATCTGAAATAGTTGATCAACTCCTTCACGAAATGTACGATGTACCTGACGTCGTAGTTTCCGAAAGCCGCGTCTTTCTGGTAACAAGCGATCTTGAGCATGCCGCACAGGGCATGGTACACACTGCCGTAGTATTTCAGGCGAAGTTTTGCGACAGCGAGCGCGTGATCACCGTACGCCACGTCTGCTGTCTTGTCATACTGCGGATACAGTTTCTTCAACGTTTCTTCTAGCATCCACTCCTCTGAAAAATGAACGATTTCGTTGTCAATGTCCGTTTCCAACACAGCGAACAGATTCATTTCCAACTGTGTTACCGTCTGGACAAATACCTCAGCGCTACGAAGCTCTTTCATCGTTATTGCGGTCACGATGTAGACGTTGTCATGGGGGGTTGTGTTGAACGGATCCACAAGATGAAGTTGCCGGTAAGCGTCAAAACCACGATTAACAATCGCATCTGGATCGTAGCCGTCCAATTCACTTTGTGACGCACTCGTCAATTTAATAAGCTGCATCCAGGTAAAGCTGTTGATATTTTTAGGATCCTGTGTGGTTTTGAACGAATCTTCTCGCATTGTTAAACGGTTGTACTCGAATTCATTGTCAACAACAACGTTCACGAAGTTTGCCGGATTTCTGTGAATTTTGCCAAACAGTTCAATATGAGCGGCACAATCTTCCTTAGTAAAATGGCAGATGTGATTGCTTCCCTCCACGTAAAATGATGGAAAAAATCCCTTCTCCAAAACATTGATGAGATATGAAAGTAGCCAACGCATTCCTGCGAGAAGACCAGCTTGAATCCAGTCCTCAGGCGCACGCTCCTCGGCGGTCCATAGCAGAGCCTGCTTCAAATGGTACGTCTTCAGCGTGTTTTTCGTCCTCATAGCAACGTTTCCACACTTGAAAAAGATCTTGACGAGGCGATAAGCGACCCGGGCCTCTTCAGGAAGAAGCCGTACCAGCCGCACGTCCGCATGCGAAAACGACAGAATGAAGTCCTTCAGAGGAAAAGGATCCAGTATAGCCGACTTAGGAACGATACGAAAGCCTTCAGCCACAATTTCGTCAACGACCTCTTTCGGCGGCCAAACTCGTCGGCGTGTTATGAAAGACTTTGCTGTCCGAGGCCAGGCTCGACAACGTATTGCGGGTACCTTGTCCGCGGAATATTCCCCGTGTGGTTTCACGCCTCCTTCAGCAGAGACGCTAGGGTCTGAAACTGCCTCGTCTACCGTCTGAGTAAGGAGGTTTTGAAACTCGTCGCTTTTGAAATACAGCAAATCGTGAACGCCAAAGAAAGCTTTTTGGAAGTCCTGCTTCAGTTGCCCAAATCGGTCTTTAAGGGTCGAACGGAGCCCACTGCCCTTCTCCAGTAAATGCTCGGCTCCATACAGCATCTCTCTTACGAACTCCACTTTCTCACTGTTGCATGTGTACAACAAGTAGGCAAACACGATATGTTCCGTATTCCATACAAACATATGGTGATGGTCAATGAACGAATCGGTGGCCTTATAAACCGGGTCAAAGACCTGATCTGCAAAATTGATAGTCTCCGTGGTTGCGCATTTCAAATCCGAAGTTTGGACACCATTAGGCATAATGGAGTAAGTAGATCTGCGAAAAGTCTGCTTTTCGTGGACTCCAAACATACTGGTATCAAAAAGTCGAACCCACCTCGCGTTCAAATATTTAAATCTACAAGGGTTGTGTTCTGTATCTGTCTTGGGTGCGGTATATGGAAAAACAGAGGATTATCAGACCTGTACTCGAAGGTGGTTTCGTCGTGTGCGTCAAAGAATATTCTGGAGTAAACGAGAATGTCAACATCGCCTACGTCATAAAAGCGCGCTGTTTTCAGGCCATCTTTCGAACTCCCTACCACCTCTATATCTAGGCCCGCTGAAGTGGTCGTCAGGAAACGATCGTGCATATTATAATTGGCAGAATATGTAATGTTAACGAACAATGGTCTGCCATTCAGTTTTTCCAACACCTCGCTGATTGCTTCATCCTTGTTATCCATTTTTAATGCACGCATATTCTGGTAAAATGGTTGATAAAGTAGTCCTTTCTTAAAGATGTCCATGCGCACCTATTTTTCAATTTTCTGAAAGAGAGAAGAAACACAACAATAAACAATAGTTACTTATATTAGGCTTAAATCCGAATAATTCGATAAAAGTGAAGGCTTTATGATACTAAGCTGCAACATACGAAAATAACAGGAAACATGCATTTGTATATGGTAAGTCATTTTTTATGTAAAACAACCAGGCAGTAAAAACTCATGTTTACTGTTTGTGCACATGTACTTAACTATGTAAAACGACCGTTTTACCGCATAACAGTTATGTTCAAAACAAACATTACAGTAAGTCATGCGAAACACATTTATTCAAGCATGATTGACACGTACGCAGTGAGTAATCCGATATGGAATTAATTAAACACATTCAGTTGTTCATAAAACATTCTTGGCCAACTGTCAATTATCAATTTATCATATGTCAGATGTCATGAATAGAAAAGTTTAGTTAATTATTTAAATAAGTGTGCAAATGCGTTGTTTAAAAATTAATTATAAAAAGTAATATCTATTTAAACCACTCACAATTCCATTAGGAAAAATATCCAATTTCGTGCAATCATGATTTACCTACTCCCAATCTCTACCAATGATTCATATATCTGGTATTTTCGAAGCAGTGTTATTTTAGACGATGGCGCAATTTCTGTGTGAACATACGAAATGCGCATACCAGACGTGTTATTCACATCTGATACACACAGTTCATTCAACGATGTACTATGCCACCTGGATCAGCAGACGATTTATTCCACAAAGTCGAGTTCGGGGATAGCCGATGTATCACGATTGGTTCTAGGCGTGTTATTTACACTCGCACATTCTCGGCACGTTTCGGAAGCGGGTATTTTTTTCATGGCTCTTTGGTCAGTTGAGCGAGTCACGTGACGTAGGATAGTCACATGATACGAGGAGAGAATTGTACACCGGCGGAAGTTCCAGCCCCTCGTCCCGGATGGGTCGAAGAGGCAATCAACATCAAACAACGAAGACCGTCGATCATATGGTTCATATGATTTCAGAATGGTAAATATTAATTAAAAAAAATGTTATTTTAACTTTGCTGTTCTCAAGAGATCTTTATACTGATATTTAAAGTGATATAATGGGCATCTGACAGTTTATAGGGGTCTTTCGCAACTGTTGTTTATTTTTGTTGTTTTCACTTCATTTACACTTATATTTGTTAATGCAGCATCAACATACTAAAGCAATATCCCGGAAAGAAAAAAATCACGCATTTGAATATCAACCGTACTTTCGTTTGACAACTGATCATGCATGTACGATGTGAACCTAAATTTAGTTTTAGTGCAGATTCGTTCATACGACACAAAGACACATTTTGTTTTACGGATCATTTCTTCTTAGAGGACTGGGTGAGTCAAGTAAAATATCGTATATAAAATATATTTTTAATAAATTACTGGCAGCAAGATGAGTTGCAGATAATTGGTCAGTAACCACATTTTAACTAACTCTTTTGGCCCGTTAATTCTTTTCAGCTCAATTCAACAGTGAAAAATGCCCATACTATTACTTTAAAGTCAGCATGTTCAGTCAAAATTCTTTAAAAGCAGACCCAAGTAGAATTGGCTCCTAGTCAAATTGGCGATACAGCATTATGAAAGATGTGTGTATATTTAATTTACGTGCGTAAACATGTAATTTGTATGTGTAATTAACGCATGTACATACCTTATCTACAGCCCTGCCAGCATGAATAAGGTTATTATAAGGTATTAATCATGTGCCCTTATTCATCCAACATCCATTGGCATTTCCGAAATTATTGTTTTCTTCATTTTTTTAAAGAACGCTAAATGTATCATTATGGCAACAGTTTGGGTCCTGCTCAGTAGCCAAATATTTGCAAAAGGCCAGCATTGAAATATTGCATTTCAGACTAGACAAGCTAAGCTTCTAATATTACCAAATCGAGGCTCAAATGTAAAAGTTTTTACAGTAATGCATGTCCCCCTCCGCCATTCACAAACAATCCAAGAGGAATACGGAACATATCTGCACAATATGTGTAAACAAAACACCCGTCACATGCCTCAAGCTTGCAACATACAAAAAGCGTCAAAGAACATGTCCCGATATATATTCACTTGTCCCCAGAAACACATCTTTAATTATTGGGCCTTACCTCAAAATATGTTGTTCTTTCTAATTTTAACGTGGGGTGTTTAAAACTTAAGTGTGTACACGGTGTACAATACGGACTAATCTGTTTTGGAAAGCGTTTATATTTGTTTTATGTAATATGACTGTGGTAAGTAAGTTATTGTTTTCCTTTTTTGTAGAATAGAATACAATGCACACTTTCGATTTTAAGTGGTATGCTTCTTGGCTACTTAATTCAAATATATTGAGTAGATAAGTTTTTTGCGTATCGCAATGAATTCAATGCTGTTGAATGAAACATCAATACACGCATGGTGTTATTAACTTTGTATCTAAGATTTAAATTTCAACGGTTAATATTCGAATTACAATTATATAATTAAATATATCTGAAGAAATAGATCGTCTTGCAAATTCAACCTTGCCGCTATTCATTAACTCTTCACTTCCCTAGCAATAAGCTTGACAATAGTTTTATGAGTCTCGCTTTGGGAAAACAGGTCTTAATTCATGTTCGTTAAGTGTCGTCCCAGATTAGCCCGTGTAGTTCGCACAGGTTAATCAGAGACGACACATTTTGCCTAGGCTTTATTTCTTTTCGATTAGACTTCCTTTCATCGATTTTTTTCATAAAATCAGGTTTTCTAAGATTGAGACTCGATTTTGTGAAGTTAGATTATCAATAAAATCTATGACATGAAATTCTAAATATAAGAGCACTGTAATACAGTAGCTTCCTTCCTATGAAGCGCGTCAAAGTTCAGTTTCATATGCCTATTGATAAACGGAATCAAATGGCTATATCTATATCAATGTATGTGTAAGCTTTGTAAAGATCATGCGTAAATAAACTGTTACTGGCGTGTGCTATCTATTGGTTTGTTTTGACAAGTTTAAATGTGGCTAGACAAGTAAATTATAACAGTTTATTTATTTCAAATTCCCAGTTCATTCAGTGTTATCATTTTTTACAGTTCTTCTATTTATATTTGAAAGTTAAATAATATTCTTTTTACTTGTTATTTTGATCAACCGCTTTGGGCGTCATTGAATGTTTATTAGGACTTCAGTACTTTTGGCTTAGAAAATAAGCAATCTGGGAAAACTTGGATTAAAGTATATGCGTTAAAGGGGCCTTTTCACAGATTTTGGCATTTTTTTAACTTATTCATTAAATGCTTTATATTGATAAATGTAAACATTGGATCGTAAAAGCTCCAGTAAAAAATCAAGAAAAAAAATAAAAAAAGGAAAAGAACATTGCCCGTAGCAGGTTTCGAACCAGTGACCCCTGGAGTCCTGCCAGAGTCCTGAAGTAAAAACGCTTTAGCCTACTGAGCTATTCCGCCGAGTACACATTGTTGACGTATTTTATACATTATATAAGCAATCTTCGTAGTTTCACAAAATTTAACGACAAAAACAGAACTCTCCAAATTATTCAATCGTTTCGCGTTGCAACGCTTTATAATTTTTAGGTTTTAAAATCGTCAAAAGATGCATATAATGGCTATATTAGAGCATGGTTAATGTTCAGTATTACTGTTTCCTCACAAATATCATAACTGAAACGAAAACTTACGAATCTGAAACAATTTTTTTCAATTTTGTCAATTTACCAAAGCGTGAAAAGATCCCTTTAAGTGCTACCCATACTATTATGTGCAGTTAGCACAGGCTAATAAGGGACGAAGCTTGTCGCCTACTTTTTCTCACGGATTTTCGAAGATACCTCCTTTAAACGAAGCATAGACGGAAAGTGTCGTTTCAGTCCTACTCGGTTACTCCTTTCTCCAAAGATTCAACAAGATCAGGGCTAATCTATTTAACTGTTCAGGGGTCATTATCAAAGTGGTGTGAAGCGCTGATCACTGTTGGTAGTGATAACATGAGGGGATTTATTGGCCATATCTAATTACAAGATACTGGTGTAGAATGCTGATAATTCAGAGGGTTAAACATTGCTCACACACTAAATGAATAATTAATTATTTTGATTGTAGAAAAATACAGGGGCGTGCATTTTAATAAATATCAAAGAGTTAATATTAACAAAAGCACATTTTAATAAAGAGCATCGTGCTTGTATTTGAATGATGGATTAAAATATAAAGAACAGATCAGAACTTGTACAAAGTTTATTATTGAATTGATCAACATATTAATTAATGTTCATTAAACTATGTTATGGAAAGTATATATATGCGTATGTAATGATCTCAGAGCATAATTATAATTATGTTATATAAAATTATAATGCAGATATTTTCCATTACACATAAATATCAAATTATTCAGAAGTTAACAATTGAATATTCCTTATTTTTTCAATGTACATCTATTAATAGCATAAATAGTATGCCACGTAAACTTTATAGAATTCTTGTCAATTTTTATAATATTAGAATGATAAGCTGCTATATACATTTATATTTAGTGTAACCAGGGGCAAGTTAGGTTTTAGAAAGGTTAAGAACAAGATGTGTGAAAGCGAGTAGAAATTATTAGAAATTAAGTAATGAGGACTTAGTACAATTGAGTAGAATGAAAATAAAATATAGAAATGGAACTTCGAATAATTCATTCTTACACCGACAACAACAATAGCTTAAATGGCGTACTGCGGCATTAGTACTGTCATGATTGTAACCCAAACTTTTCTAGCAAGGAAATTTCATGGAAAAAACATTAATTTTTACAGCAAATACCAACTTTACCTTTGTAATTCACATAACAAATGTTCACATACTATACATAACGGGTAACTATGTTACTAATAAGTAAGTTGTCCATCATAAGGACTAAGACGCAGTCTCTTAAACAAACCTTTTCTGTGCTTTCACCAGCGCTTGTCTCATAATTATGTCAATAAATATTTTTTTAATAAGTGTTATAAAAGGTCTTTTCACTGTTTGCCACGTCTTTCAACTTTTGTTTAGCTGTTGTTAAACTTTGGGTTAGCCCTCCTGCTTACGTCAAATGAAATACTGCTGACAGGGAATGATAATTTTTCGACAGTTCCTGTGTGCTTTTGTCTTGAAGAATTTCACAATACCTTTTGTTTAAAATATTCAAGAAACTGTCATATTGCATGTACAACCTTGTGTATTTCTTTTTCAAGAACTGTTTGATCTCTTCTGCTCTTTTAAGTGACCTTTGGTTGATGAATATTTCAAACAGAATTTGGCAAACAAGAGGAGTTTCAATATACCAATCCGAGAGCACATTAAATGATTGTGTGGACAATGGATTTGTTTGAGGTGTACCATAGCAACATTGACATGTTTCATCAGTATCTGCAAAGATAGAATCTGTGTCACAATCATATGATTTCCCATTATACAAAACAGATTCATTCAGTCTTCCGGACAGAAAATCATCTCGCAATTTAAAACGCATGTATTCCCCTGAAGAGTCTTCATACTTTTTTTTATAGTTCCAGAAAGAACACAAATTCTGAACACGTATCCTTGTGGTTTGTTTTTAAATATGATGATATAATAGTCTTAATATCAGGAATGGAAGCCTGGCTGCCTTCTGAAATGTCTGCATAAACATGTAATGACTTATTATGCGTACAGTGACTGGTACAATCAGACAATACAATTGCATTCAAAAAGCACTGGTCAGGCATTGTATTCACCACTTGTGACTCAATGATATAAGGACTGTGTGTATTTTTTCCACTTATACATATTCGCTCACCCATTTCAGCATGTTCCCGTTGCTTTGTTCTTTCCAAAATTTCATTTCTTGCCTGCTCCATTATCGTCCCGGCAAGTTGGTGCGCCTGTTGCATTTCAGATAAGAATTTAGTTTTTTCATAATTGTTGTCTCATATGTATCACTTTCAATTTTAAAATCTCCTTCTCTCATAAAATGCATTTCAAAGAAACATATTTCCTCCAGCTTTCTTCAGTAAACTCATTTTTGTAAAATGAATTTAATGTTGTAATGTAACTTTCCTCAATTTTATGTTCCGACAAAAGGACTTTAGATAGAAAATCAGCATTAGCTATATGTTTGTATATCTCTTTTGTAGATGTAATGGGGGTTTCCTCTGACTGTTTAACTAATATCCCCTTAATTTCCTTCGTAATCTGTCTACACACTACATATTTGTCGCGATATGACATACAGTATTGCACTATGCTGTCCAGTTTAAATGAAGGTTTTCCTTCAACACTTTTACACTGTGATCTTTTCCTTTCAACCAAATGAAAATGTTGCCACTTTTAATTGCTAGTTCATCTCCACACTTATTGTTTTTATGTCCCCCACTATAGTAGTGGGGGACATATTGTTTTTGCCCTCTCTGTTGGTCTGTTGGTTGGTTTGCGCCAACTTTAACATTTTGCAATAACTTTTTGCACATTTTGAGTGGTGAAAGGTTAAGGTCAAGGTCATCCTTCTAGATCAAATATATGGGTCAAAATTGCTCATGTAATGCAACTTCTGCAATATTGAAGCTAGCAATTTTATATTTGACATGCATGAGTATCTCATGGAGCTGCACATAGTGGTGAAGGGTCAAGGTCATCCTTCAAGGTCAAACATCATATAGGGGACATTGTGTTTCACAAACACATCTTGTTTAGAAATGCTTTGAACTCATCAAAGATAATATATTCTGAATCATTTTCGTCAAAAACTATTCTAAGTTCCCTCAGTGATAGAATATGAAGTCATTTTGGTTGTCAATCTGAAAGAGTAAAGAAAACTATCTTTACAAATCACATCACTTCTATTAGTTTTAATTTCAATCATTTCATATTACATGTTCGGTGCTTGTTATATGTCAAATTTAAAATCTAAGAAAGGTGAACATTAAATTATTTTACTAACAAATTTCAAGCTTACCTGTTTTATACATATCAAAAAATTCAAAATAAATGTTGTATTGGCTGATGATATTTGGCACAACTGCTAATTACACTGGTCGATAACTCTCTGAAACATGTTGCATATTTAGCCATTTATAACACCTGGGTTAATTTATTATCGCCAAGCAGGCTGTTACAGGGGAGTGTGCTTTATGACCACAGAACAGTTAAACTAATTAGTTCTGCTGATAAGCCGATGGCTAAAATCTAGCCGTCCTGGGAGTAACTTGGTAGGGGTGGTTTATGCAGTTTGCATAGGCTGATCCTGGACAGCACTCTACGTAAATTTATTAAGCCCAGTTTTCCCCGAACGCGGCTAACGTTCATATATTAGTAAACTGGTATAGGTTCAGCAAGGTAAGTTCATGTATCCGCGTAGGCGTTTCATAACGAATTCTTTATGGATCCAAACGGTAAAATTGTATAATCGTCTATAATGGTACATACTTTGGAGTTCGTGGTTAAAGTATACAATGTACATAGTTGATGGGGCAGTCAGGTCCAACTACAATGATTGTCACTAATTTTTATTGGCTTGCACGATTCGTAACTTTGATTTTAAGTAAATGTTGCAATGACCTGCATTTTTTAAAATATACCCTAACCTCTTCTAGATTTGGTACACGTATTTGCTAAAATCGAGCAACGAGGATATCCGATACCTACTCAGCCTGTTCATAATCCAGCGCGACAAAAGTTGCTGAATACCAACTCACATTCTTCGTGTAATGTTAACCCGAACCAATTATGTATTGACTTTCCGCAATAAAAAGACAAACCCACTTTCATATTTTAATATGTTTGAACGCTGTAGTTTTCGCTCCGTTTTAAGAGGCTGTGCTGTATTTCCCTTCGTAAGCGAAGATAGTGTTCACTGTCAATATGCTCATGTTTATCCTCGGTTTAAGCAAATACAACAGGTATTTTGTTTAAAACACTCGTATATTTGTTATAGATAAGCCATACATCCAGCCCGTTAAAGGTATGCAATATTAAGATAATATTTTTGCTAGTAAAACTTGTGTCCTGTTTAATCCCCCCCACAAAAAAAAAAAAAAAAAAAATAAAAAAATAAAAAAAGTTAAATGCGTGCTATCCTCAATTTGTTTTAGTCCTATTTTCATGAAGATGGACATTTATCGCGGAGGGTTGAAGACATACAAGTTAAGCATTGAAGTGTAAAGGTATTGCTTAACTATCAAACAATTTTTTTAACTATTTTAGGCGGATGTTATGTAACAGAAAAACAGTTTAATAAACAGGAAATAAGTCCACCGGTTAACCGTTGACCATTCATCATGGATGTTTTAAACAAATCCGCTCTGTAAGATTGTCTGGATTTCGTGCCTGGATACACATTCGGATTACTGTTCATGAGCTGCTTTTCGTCGATCGTTGGATGTTATGTCATTTTCTGGACGTACCTCAAACTACCAGTAATTCGAACCTTTTTACGAAGGTTATTACTATTCTTAAGTGCCGCCGACTTTTTAAATGCAGCCGGCAATTTGATCGGTGGCGTCCGTTACATGTTTTTTGGAGAGAACGGTCAGCCCGTGTACGAATCTCAATCACTCCGACGCCGTTTGCATAGCACAGAGTTACATAACGACGTCTGCAAGTATGGCGTCATTCTTCTGGACTTCTGCCATCGCGATTTACATTTTGTGTCAGCAACTGAGAATCCAAACAGGAATCTCGTCTGCAAGGGGGCTTATTTTTTACAACCTTGTTTGCACTGGGATTCCAGGTAAATATGTACTTAGACTTAATATATGTAGATTCAGACTAAAGAGTTGTAAATGATATATGATATCACTTGGGAGAACTGGATTTTACGAATGTGCGTAAAGTGTCGTCCCGGATTAGTCCACACATGCTTATCAGGGACAGCGTTGTCTGCCTAAATTTGCTTTTGCTAAAAAGAGACTTCCATGAAGCGAAAAATGACATAACAGCATACACTGTGGTCTTCGATTGGTCTGTGCGACCGAACAGTCAAATTGGATTGACACTTAACGTGCATGCATTAAGCCCTGTTTTCTCAAAACGAGGTTCATATGTGTATATGTATGCCTTTGTCCAAAGCAAGTGCCGTTCTGTGTTTACAACCCTAATATACAGCGCGCTAAAATAACCTCAAATCCACGTTTTCGATGTGGTGGCTGGTGTAAAAATGAGTCCATTTCATCTACTTGATATGTGTATATATACAGGGTGTAGGATCAACAGTTAATAACTGTATTTTTGCAAATATCTCAAGTTATTGAAATACATTTGCAAAAATCTTTAGTGCATAAATGACGGTTTTCATGCTTTGTGTGCAGATATTTTAAGCTTTAAGAATAAGTAATTGCATATGTCTTAGGCTTATTAAACAAAGTAAGTCTGGCGTATTTGACATTGCCATAAGCAGCATAAAACTGTCTATTGTGCAATAGCTTTAATTCTTAACAATTTTTGTAAAAAGTTATTTGAAGAAAAGCACCACACACCGATAAGTTTACATCCATTAACGTTCAATTCTTAACCCCACAAGTCACGTGGTTCTGCACCCTGTATAAACAGAGTACCAAAAAACACAAACATGCTATTCTGTTTACATATGCAATTATTTTCTAACATTTAGCGATATGTATATAAATTGTTCAAGTTGGAATTCAAAATTTAAGCGGCGGATTTGACTACTGAATTTCAAACGCGACATGCATAGTATTTGATTACTACTTTTAGCTTTTTGTTATTACTATTATTTCATCGATGCATTGAGAATATTTATCATAAAATCCCTTCCGGGATGATTGGCAAGCATTTCAACAAACATTTATTCCCTGGACATTTAAAACGTCCAATCAGCATATAATACAACAATCATTGGTATGGGCGCGCGAGGGTTCAACAACTCTCTGGGGACATGGAGTTCATGATACTTTATAAAAATGAGCATCGCTCTGTGAAAACCGGGCTTGATGTATGTGCGTAAAATATTGTCCCAGATTAGCCGGTATAGTCCTCGTAGACTTATAAGGCACGACACTTTCTGCTTGTATGGTGTTTTTCTTTTAAAGGAGGTCTCTTCTAACGAAAATCCATATAGTTAGAAAGTGTCGTCACTGATAAGCCTGTACGGACTGCACAGACCAATCTGGGACGGCACTTTACGCAATGCAGGATGCCACGTTTTCACAAAACGCGGTTCAAAGTAAATCAGTTTTTTGTTGCAGTGATTGTAACATCGGTGGCCATTGGAATGGATATCCTAGGGGCCAACAACTCTGTTGGGACAGGGGGCTGGTGCTGGATAATATGCTCCTTGTCTAATCGCACGCAGACAGTGTGGATGTTATTGGCGGGAAAATTCTGAGAAATCGCCTGCTACTTGCTTACCGCACTTGTGTTCGTGATTGCAAAGTATTGTAAATTAAACGAGAAGGTATGCATATAGGTCGTGTTTTAATTTGTAGTTTAGATTAGTGAAGTTTTCAGAGCATTTAGATTTGTATGGAAATACCAGATTGGTTTTCAAATAATCACCCAGTACCGGTAATCGTTGATTTTTAAACGAATCAAATGCATCTACTTTGTTTCAAGACTTATACAATTTGGTTGTGTTTTGTTTCATAGGAAATGCCATTCATTCAGTTCATTTACACAATTTTACTGGCCAGAATACATGCTTGTAGGTTTAACGATTCAATGATAAAGATGTTTTCTCTCATGGTAAAACTGATTCATAAACAATTCAGGCACACGACGACGACGCCCCGCGCAATTCTACAAACATGGACCTCTCCGAAATTCGACCCCAAAACAACAAGATCCTCTATTACTGCATCAGCCTGTGTTTGTTGAGATTATGGAGTACAGTCAGATTTTTTTGTCGCTATCGTCAGTGGCAACATAGATTCGGTAGAAATCAGTCTGACGCAAAGCATTGGTGACAGTTGGCAAGGGTTCTGGAATTTCTTGGTGCTCTGTCTGTTAGACGACGTGGTTCGGGATTATATTTGCGCATGTTGCCGAAGTTGTTGCAGTGGTTCCCCGCGCATCGAAGAACTAGAACCAATTTTACAGGAGTAATACTGTCGCAAGTTGGTCTTCAACAGAAGCGTTACATTTGTGCCAAAGCAACTGTTAAGAATTATATAAAATTAACTGCCACCTCTAATTAAATGTACATTTACTATGAACTTTGCTTATTTGAAATAAAGTAGAATAGGTTGATGATGTTGACGAATGTATACAAACATTTCGCTTTACCAATTGTAATGTTGTCGTATTGACGACTGTAATGGAAATGCATGCGTTATAAAACAGCAAAAGTCGCATGCTATCTGTATAAAATGAAATATCTTAAGTAGGGAAAGTTTCTTTAATACAAATACACTACCCTGGTTATCAAAAGCCGGCATTAACCGCTATGTCGTCGAATCCATGGTGAACATATGAGCCTCGTTTTGCGGAATCTGAGCTTAATGTATGTGCGTAAAGAGTCACGCCATGTTAGCCTGTGCAATCCGCATGGGTTAATCTGGGAAGACACTTTCCGCCTTAAGAGGATTTAAAACGACATTTCATATGAACGAAAAAATCCACAAAAGCGGAAAGTGTCGTCCCTTATTAGCCTGTGCTTACTACATAGGCTTATCTTGCTTGACATTTTACGCACATTAATTAAGCCCCGTTTTCCAAAACGGGACTCCATATATTCGCTCATTGCTACCTGAATGCTTTGCTGTAATGCGACAAAACACATGTATGTATTGTATTTGTTTGAATTATGCACAAGTGTGCACCATTTAAACCGAATGTATACACAAATACTTAGCTGTCGAGGTAATGAACAGCAGATGGGATTGTTGCGGATCAGTTGTGACATGATCATTAAAGAAAAGTATTACTTTTCACGTAGACGACCGAACAAGTTGATATAATCTGTCAGATTCGATAGTTTAAGTGTTTCCAAACTTCGTGTTATCTGTTTTGTTGATTAAATGGTTACCACGAGTTATTTAAGTCGCCCTCACGACTGTTTTGTTCCAACGTGTAAGTTATGTCTTTCTTCCGAGATATTTATATTGTTACGAAGCAATTACCAAGACTTTGTTTAAGTTCCGATAACTTAGTTACATCATGCACACAACCTAATAAGTCGTGTAAACGAGTTCAAATGTCTTTGGAACGAAATATATTGAAACAAGCACATGTCACATCTGTGCCCTCCTAAATCACGGTTTTCAGAAGATTTGTCTGTGAGTTTTGTTAAATTACCAATGGCTTTCGATCTTCATTAGTTTAAATAACTTCTATTATAAACCCCATACCCCATCGCAATATATTACCACGCTGTTTTTGGACAGTTAAACACAGTTATTTTAGTAGTATAGTAGTTTTATATGAAGTTCATCTTAATCGTCATTTATATTAAGATAAAACATTGTACAGTCTGATTTGCTTTACACGCGGACTCAAAACAACAAAACAACATATCTAAGTGTATAATATATAAATGAGCCGTGTTCTATGAAAAGGGTGTTTAATGTATGTACGTAAAGTGTTCTCCCAGATCAGCCTGTGCAGTCCACACAGGGTGATCAGGTATGACACTTGTCGCTTTCATGATATTTTCTGTTTTAAGAAAGTCACTTCTTAGCAAAAATCCATTTTGGGCGGAATGCATTAAACCCCATTTTCACAGAGCGCGGCTCAAATGTATACGTATGCAACAGACGAAGAGGAAAACTGTGCTTAAATTTGCTTCTAATCAAACGTTGATTATTCCGTTACTGATTTTTTTTCTGACAATCGATTATCCAAGGAACACATAAGTAAAATTTTTCCTCTTTAAATATCATTCAGCTGCCTTGTTATGCGGCATGCCGTATGGGATGGGTGAGCTATGTACAACGCTGGCAAATTTAAATCTTACAATAATGAAGAATTTGTTTTGTTTTTAACATTAATTAACTGCCCTTTTAATGCCAACATATTTAATATCTCTTTAACTTGTTTTGTTATGTTGTTCTGTAAATAAAAATTAGTTTTTTCTCTCTCGAGTTCGATCTTTTAAAATGTACAGCGTGAAAATGTCATAGCGGTATTTAACCTTTTATCGATTAAATTGGAGTGTAACAAAAGCGAATCAAGCAGGCATGACACATTGAGGGAAATATCGAAAAGCAGACGATCGCAAATAAACTGAAAGTGATTTTCATTGCGTTCAGTTGAGTTATCCAAGTTTTCCAACTTCTGAAGCAATGGGAAAAAGACCAAGGAAACGGAAACTGGATTCATGTGGTAATCTTTTGAACGCGAGTTTCATGAGTTATTTGATAAAAGCTTTTGTTTGTCGCACTTACTTGATTAAGCAACATATTTTCGAGGACGAATGCAATTTTTGTGGAGTGCTATAAATACAACTTACTTATTTTATTTTCATTGCTGTACAACCGAAAAAAATGAAGCTGCATCACGGCCGTTAATCACGCGCGCCACTTCTTTTTTTTGAGATGCATTAATATGTGGCATTTGGGTCGAAAGTCAACAAGACCTATGCCTCGTTCTCATACTTTTGTGTCTTCTCATTGTATTCGTGCTCAATTTAATATGTCATTTTCGCTCTTGCCAAATACTTTGCATGTCAGGATTCTATTCAAGTAGATCGAGGGTTTACAACTGCTGACTATTTTGCCGAGAAAATGAGTTTTAAACAAGAAATGTTCCACACAGACATAGATATTGCTTAAATTGTGGTAAAAAATACCATTGCAGAGTATTATTGCATTATAAATCGCCAGCACTTAAAACAAAAAAGTTTAGTACTTTTGTGCAAGTGGCAGAAACATTTCTAATGAAGGCCACGCTCTATTTAATTCGGAGCACTGAGAGGTACCCGACAGGGTATTGTAACTCAATGTGCAAGACGCGCGAGACGATTATATTTCAATTAACACGTTTGCATTGTTGTGTTATAAGTAACCATGGTTAAAAATATTTACATCCTTGCTCTTATTTGGAATTTTATATTTGAAAATAAATCACTTCCATCATTACATACACATTCAATTGTGTCTTAGAAAGAGGACATTGCAATCCGTTACGTAAAAAATAACTTCCCCACTCGGAGCCCCATTTAGAACGCGGTCAAGAGAGGAGCACGAATCCAATGAGAATAACCTTCTGGATGATGCAGATCATTAGCCTTCACCTTCACGAGTTGAAAAAAGTAAATATGTAAACAAAGACGATTTTCAGATGGTTTAATACTGAAATAGTATTTTATTGAGGAAATAAAAGTTATACAATGCTAAAAATACTTGTCATTCATTGTATGTGCATGCAAGGGGAACGAATGTACGAGAACATAGCATACTACTTTTTAGTACTAGGTAAAATGAGAAATGTACGTCGACGTATATTTCATGTGTGTACGTCGACGTACATTTTTGTACGTCAACATACAAATTTCCTGAACAGCCAATCAAAACACTCCTCTCTTGAGACGCTTTTCCTTCTGATTTATTCATAATCAATGTTGAAAACCTCTTTTTATGCCCCCCTTCGAAGAAGAGGGGGTATATTGCTTTGCTCATGTCGGTCGGTCGGTCGGTAGGTCGGTCGGTCCGTCCACCAGGTGGTTTCCGGATGAAAACTCAAGAACGCTTGGGGCTAGGATCATGAAACTTCATAGGTACATTGATCATGACTCGCAGATGACCCCTAACGATTTTGAGGTCACTAGGTCAAAGTTTCAAGGTCACAGGTGAAGGTCACAGTTGCTGGAAATAGGCATCATAAGGATTAAGCATGGTTCAAACAAGGGAAACAACTACGGTTTATGCGTGTTCTTTTTATTACAGATTTGCCTCCCTTTAATTCATTCCAAATCTCATTTTACAGCAGAGATTCCAAATCTGACCTGTAAATGAGCCCCATATTTACTGCCAGTGCTAGGTTACCTTTTCCCATTTGATCATTCTTAAGTATTGGTATTGTAATGCTGCAACTGCTGCTGCTACTGCTACTACTACTACTACTACTACTACTACTACCATGGATCATTTTTTCCCGCAACATCAATCGGTCCGGATATAAATGGGGAAAAGTATCCGAAAATGTATATCCGAAATCATGACAAATTACGTTAATATATATATACCATTGATTTTGCAATTCATGAAGGTGGTATAATACATGTACAAGTTAAATTCCCTGAGGTATTTATTTTAAACGGAACGAGTTTTCTCAACTGGTTTAATCATTTGGTATTTCATTGTTGTTTCGTGTGCTGTTTTATCAGACTTTTTTCGTCGTTGTCAATATTATTAATCTGTGTAAGTCTATACCGATGTTTTAAATTGTTGTCGACTCGATAATAGCTTACAAACATGCACTGAACCAAACAAATGTCTGTGCGTAGGTTGGCTACTGACAACAAACCAAATAATTAAGAAATAATTTGTTGTCAAATAACCCACGGCCGATAGTTTAGATGCGTAGGGATTTAATCACGAGAGCGAAGCATTTGAAACCACGCATCTAATTTTCCGGTCGTGAGTTATTCAACAACAAAGTATAAAGTACGCGAATTATTTCGATTCTAACACGGTTTTACTAAAGATTTATTCAATGTATATTATTTTTTTTGTGTACTATTTTATGTGAAGTTCCACACATAAAAATAACTTTAGGCTGTTCTGTCGATCAGATCCGCCACTTTCATTCATAATTATATTACCGGATTATTACGCTGGTGGAAAATGTATCGGCATGTTTTGTTTAGTTACAGCGCGTGCATTCAGACGCGTCTTTTCAGATGCGTCTTTAATCCGCTGTTCACAAGTTTTTGATTCTTGGTCTGACATGCAATAAACCGGTCCTGACCGGTTTAGAGACTGCAGCGAATGGTTTATTACACCTTATCGAGATAAGAATGTCATTAGGGTGTATTAGCATGTACACTGTTTAATCGATTTCATGACACGGGAATTTTAATAGCAAACAGAATCGGACTGACTGTTTGGGATTTTCAATCGGTCTTTCATGACCCCAATCGGTCTAGGACCGACAAAACCGAAAAAAATATGATCCCTGACTACTACTACTACTACTACTTCTACTACTACTTCTACTACTACTACTACAAATACTACTACTACTACTACTATTACTTCTACTACTTCTACTACTACTAATACTACTACTACTACTACTACTCCTCCTCCTCCTCCTCCACCACCACCTGCCCCCCTTCGAAGAAGAGGGGGTATATTGCTTTGCTCATGTCAGTCGGTCAGTCGGTCGGTAGGTCGGTCGGTCCGTCCACCAGGTGGTTTCCGGATGATAGCTCAAGAACGCTTGGGGCTAAGATCATGAAACTTCATAGGTACATTGATCATGACTCGCAGATGACCCCTATCAGGGGACAAAAATATTTATAAATTGCACTCGTCCTGCAGGACAAGTGCATTAAAATTTTCAATCGTCCTGCAAACACATGCACTTGTCCTTTAAATATGTGAGAAAGAAAGATGGCAAAGGACTGATATGACTAACAATGTTTCCTATATCACTGCTAAAATGCTGCTTACTTAGTTATTCATGCCAGCTGATCACAGAAGAAATGTTAACTTACTTTATTTATGAGGAACACAAAATAAATAAATGAAGACAATTTTTATTTTACTTTTTCTAATGCTTGCATGCTTTCCATTTCGGATGGTTGAACATCGCTCCTGCCCCCTTTAAAGAACGCTTGTATGTCAGACATTTTTCAGATGAAATTCAGACTGGTTTAAAACCGTACTTCGCAGTAAAATAATTCTTTAAGAAAATCAATACTTACAGTGAATGAAGTCAAATGGTTCCCTGTCAACATGGACGCGCAAAGTTTACACCAAAAAGCCAATATTTACTCGGGACACAGTCTCGCATAACAACGCGCACCTGCTGTATGAAATTTACAATTACAATCTCCAGTTCATTCTCGTTCTACTTTCGGAATAGATATGCTTTAAGAAATTATTTTATTTAATGAAAAAGAGTCTTACTGGTCAGAAAATACATATTTTAACATCAGTTTTTTGCAATCGTCCTGTAGGACGAGAGCTTTAGGGAAATTCACTCGTCCTTTCAAGATTTCACTCGTCAATACGAGCGGACGAGTGGAATTTTTGTCCCCTGCCTATTGATTTTGAGGTCACTAGGTCAAAGGTCAAGGTCACAGGTGAAGGTCACAGTTACTGGAAATAGGCATTATAAGGATTAAGCATGGTTCAAACAAGGGAAACACCTACGGTTTATGCATGTTCTTTTTATTACAGATTTGCCTCCCTTTAATTCATTCAAAATCTCATTTTACAGCAGAGATTCCAAATCTGACCTGTAAATGAGCCCCATATTTACTGCCAGTGCTAGGTTACCAGTGACTCGAGACTGTAAAATGGTTTCCGGGTGATAACTCATGCATACTTAGGCCTAGGATCATGAAACTTCATAGGTACATTTATCATGACTTGCAGATGACCCCTATTGATTTTTTACTATATAGCCTTGCATCATGCATAGATTAGTGTACAAGTAGTACTGCTATGTTAGTTGTTAAATATTATATGTTAAAGAATAAAATTAGTCAGTGGAAACCAAGATTTGGTCAGGGAAAAGTCATTGAAAAGTCGGGGAATTTTATTTCATCAGGTTGGTGGCAACCCTGATAAACTACATAGCGACTTCATATTTGGCTTACTGGGGGGCATTGTATTTCTCAAAGAAATCTTGTTTAATTGAGGAAAAGAATGAATTAAAATATCAAAATTGAAAAAAAAGAATTAAAAATAAGTATCTACTTGAGGGTATTTATTCAAAAATCGTTTAAAGTAATAAATATTATTAACTGCTGAGACAGTTGTAGCGTAAATAGTGTCAGATCATGAAATCTGTCAGATAAACCGGAAATCTGACCATTCTTGCAGTACCCCCGTGAGATTGCTCAGATCAGTCGCCGTGAAAAATGTCAGATTGTTGACAAGCATAAGATTATCACGATAAGATGATTAAAATCTCGTCGCCGGGCTTGAACATCCAATAACACTAATCTTTGTTTACTTATAAATCTTTGATCATCATCATCACACTTTTTTACTGCAAGTATTTGCTGTAAACAAAATGTTTAACATTGTTACTTGTGACAATTTGCTCATAGTTTATCATCATCATCCTATTAACATCATTATCATTATTGTTTTTCAAATAATAACACAAATACAAAATAGAAGTGATTGCTTGTATTTGACAGGACTTCGAAATACAAATGCAAAAAAACAATTATTTTGACGCCTGTATGTGTTCCATTTTCAACAGAGATAAACCTCAATGGCACCGCTCAGTTGATGAATCTCGAGACGACTTTAAACGGGGTAACATCCTTGCTCAGATGTCTACAGAACCGAAACGATAATATGTAATGATGTAGGGCATGTACTTATGAATACTAAACACGCACAAGTATGGCATGTAAAAAGTACAAATATATTTATAACAATTCGGCGGAAATTATGTAACTAAATTCATGAGTTAAGCCCAAGTCTCACTATTGCTGTTAGAGCCCCAGTCCATCCCGGTTTGCTATCGCCGGTCGACCAGCGAGAACCAGAATGATTCATATAAATTATTTAACGATGTCACAATATTTCCCGGTGCCGCCCCGGTTGAAGCCCGTCAACAGCTCGGCAGAGTCCCGGTCAACCCCGGACTGGCTACGGTTCATCCCGGTAGAGCCCCGGCAGAGCCACGGTTGTCGCTTGGTATGCCCTGGTTGAGCACCGGTGAAAGCCGACAGCCTCCCGGTAGAGCCAAGACAGCGTCACGGCAGAGCCCCGTTATACCAAAACCCTGCTGGCACTCACTGGGGCTATACCGGCATTAGACGCCATCAATGTTACGGCAACACCCCGGTTTAACCTCGGTCATCGCCGGTTATACCCCGGTGGAGTCTCGTCGAATGCCGGTTAACTTATGTACGGTAGCTATACCAGGACTATGACGGCATTCACCGGGGCGTTGCCGTAGCTATGACGAGGTATGCATGGGCCCCGGTGGAGCTACGACGCCATCCCGTTTGTTCCCATTGTCACGCCGGTCTTTGCAGGTCCTTGCCGGAGACTCCCGGTTCATGCCGGAGGTATTTTACATTTTGATACTTTCTTGTTGAAGCCCTGGTTCATCCCGGTACAGCCCCTGTTCATCCCGGTAGATGCCGGATCACGCACCGGGGCTCTGCCGGCGTCATAGTGAGATTGGGCCTTTAGCGGTTTGAATAAACTGATCCCCGCCGATGCCCAAAGTGCACACAGGACGCCCCCAATGGCCATCAATCATGTTGAGTTGCTTAAATATGATAAATTTAGAATTGTGCAACATTAATTAGTTAAAAGAAGCTACTATTATCTGCAAGGTTCATCCACCACCACCAATGAAGAGAAGTGTACATGACTTCACGTACACCCCATACCCCATACAATAATCGGAAATAATGAACGATTCAGGTAAAAGCGCGAGCCGGATACGCAACCCTAACTGCATATGACGAAACAATTTTAACCAGTCACACCTAAACGAAATAATAAGTTATCGTAAAATAAGAATAATATTTTAAAATTAAACGTTTATTACGTAAGGAAACAAAAAAGTATAATACTGACATTTAAACATTCCAATATTTCAATAATTATGCTGGAAGTACTCTCCAGGAAGTGTGACAATATACAATACACATACACAATATGAATAAAAAAATTAATCAAAATAATCAATAAAACTTGATGCTTCAGATTGAAATGAAAATACACACATAGACTTGTTATGTTAATAAATTGACATACCGGTTCGGAATCCATTTTAAACTTATTGGCGGGTGCACACAGCAGCGGATAATATGCCAGGTTAAAAATAGATTTTACATCTGTTGATGCGGATTTTGACACCGACGCATATACATGTATACAAGTCGCTCTTGGTTACAGAAAAAATCCCACGCACGGATTTCAACCGTCTTTGTTTACAATCAAGTGCACGAGTACTGGAATTTGTATAGCGTTTTTAAAGGCGTATGTCCAGGCGTGTGCCGGGAAAACAGGGCTTAATGTAATTTTTTATTAAGCTCTATATTATTTATATCAAATCTGTATGAAACAATATCGGTGAACATTAATCCGGTGTTAATTTTGAAAATATTGAGGCGTTCATTAATTATGGATATAAAACGGAGCATCAATCCGAATACATGTATAAAAAAACAACGGGCGTATTGCATATTAGTTTGGAGACATGACTCACAAATGACCAACAGCTGTTTCATATGTAACCAAGATTAACATGAAATACCTACCTATCTATAATAAAGTTTACATGCTTACCTTAATATTATAGTTTTATAGCATTTCATGTGGTGCAATATAAGTGTATTCTTATGAAAGAGCTGTTGGTCATTTTGGAGTCATGCTATGCTGTACATATACATGCAAACCTTAATTAAGATTAAGCAAAATAAAACACTAGGTATTTGTCAAGAACCATAAGAGTCAAAAACATTCGTGTCGTAAGAGAGTAATCGTGCGCAGCAAGACTTGTTCATATAGAATTGAACCTCTAATTGCTTTCTTTCGAAATAATTTCATGTCTCCGAACTAATATGCAGTTTGTCCGCAGTTTTTTGTATAATTTTACAGTAAAATGATTAATACCGTCGAACGTCTTATATTACACATACTAAATGTTAACGTTAAGTACGCGATAAAACATATAAGAATAAAAAATAATAATATAACAATTAATAAAAAAGATAACTATTGATTTCCTCAAGTGAATATGTTTTCCAAAATATTCGCACCAATGCAGAATTTATTCAAGACAGTTAATTCGCATAAAACTTTATGACATAGGATAGAGCTGTTTATCATTTGGAAGTCAGGTCCCAAAATGTGTTTTAAATGGAACTTAGTTCCAAAAAGGGGGGTTTACGCGTTTTAATTCTAAAATAAATAAATTCAAAGACATCAAACGCCTCGAGATAATAAAATATTCTTGATTTATGTTATACAGACGCGCAAATCAGTACATGTTTTTACGAAAAATTACAAAGCAATTAATGCAAACAATGGGAAAGTATTGACCCACTGAGAAAAAACAATACGTCAGATTACGACTCATGCATTGCAGTATATGTATTTTTAAAGTGCCATCCAACGATATTTGACAAGTACTTTTTAAAAATTATTGGTGAGGCGGGGAAGGTGGAGGCGGGCGTTTATTAATAACCCGTTACGGTAAATACATGGACATTAATTACAAATGAAATGAAAATAAATGAAATTTAATTTTATTTAAAAAATATTTAATTTTTAATTTGATGTTGTTTGCTTGATAATTTATGTAATGCTTGTTGATCCCAATGTATTTATGAGAAAAATTATGTTGTACATTCTGTGTTAGTCTTATACAAAAGAAACAGGTACAGGTTTCTCTACTGAATATCTGCTGAAATTCTACATTTAAATTGAGATAAACTTTGAAATATTTCAGGCCGTGGTAAACTTTCTTATTGAACAGTTCATGTATGCCTTTGCCATAATCTGAAATTGTTAGTATGTTTCTTAATCAAGTATCAATTTGAAATTGATACAAAAACTATAGAATCCAACTTGTGCCGTTTTGCCCGGGTGTACGCCAAAAAATAATTGATCCAAATAGACCAGTGCGTGATGGCCAGTGGAACATTAATGTGCACTGGTGTACAATTAATAAATTGTATTCTGCATAAAACGGACACAATTAAAACCTCATCTAAAAATAGTTGTCTACGCCCCGCCTACTCGTTAACGGCAGTGATTAACTCCTCCTTTTCATCCGTATTCCCCGCTGACTTCGACTGCGCATGCGTAGAGATTAATTAATCGCTTGAAGAGATGAATTCATCCCTTGCGCTGCGTTGCAATGAATTCATCTCTTATAGGGCTTAATTTATCCCTTGCGATGAATTCACCCCTTATAGGGCTTTATTAACCGCAATTAACCCCTAAAAACCACTGTAAAAGGTTTAATACAGATTAATTCGGATGAAAAGGGGTGAAAACGGATTAATCCCTAAAATCGGCTGAATGAAGGTTATTTTTTAGGGATTCTGAAGAGGTTAATCCCGGAACAAAATCCCTAACCCCACTGTAACCCCCCCCTCTCCCTACATACACAAATTTTTACATTTGTCTAAAAACTCCTCAGATGTCTACAAAGGCACAAACGTGGCAAAATAGCCTTCTGCTCAAAGTTAAATTGTGATATATAGCATGTTGTTTAACACATGCTTCAAAATGGCTCATGCAACGGAGTCTAACATAATTGTATATTACAGAGTCGCTGATATAAAGGCTTTTCAAACTGCCTCTATAAAGATTTTGATTCCTTCTGTTATTAACTCGAGTGAGTTATCTCGTTCACATGAGATAGGTACATTGTATATCGTTACCATGACCTGCTTAGTACTTCACAGAAGATAGGTATGTCGTTACCATTATCTACTTTGTTCTTCACAGAAGATAGGTATGTTGTTACTATTATCTATCTACTTTGTACTTCCAATAAGACTATTTAGCCCTTATCATGACCTACCTTGCACTTCACATGAAATAGATAGGATGTTACCATGACTTACCAGTACATTTTACTTCTTCTGTCATACCACAAAGTGTTAGCATGGGCTGTTCAATTCTACATTTTTATACCTCCATTTCCAATGGTTATGGGGGCTATATAAGAGTCACTTAGTCGGTCGGTCTGTCTGTCGGTCTGTGGGTCTGTCCCGAAAGCTTGTTCAGGCCGTAACTAAGTTGTTCATTGTGAGATTTTTAAATCATTCGTCACAATTGTTCACCATCATTGGACGGTGTGGCGCGTGAATGAATTGCGTCAATATCTCAAAGGTCAAGGTCACACTTTGAGTTTAAAGATAAAAACTGGCCATACATGAGCTTGTCCGAGCCATAATTTTTCATTTATTGTGAGATTTTAAAATCATTTGGCAGATTTGTTCACCACAAAAATAACGTCGATATCTCCAAGGTCAAGGTCACACTTTGAGTTCAACCGTCAAAAATGGCCATACATGAGCTTGTCCAGGCAATAACTATGTCGTTCGTTGTTCATTGTGATATTTTAAAATCATTTGGCACATTATTTTGTTCACCATCATTGGATCGTGTGTCGCGCGAAAGAATTAGGTCGATATCTCCAAGGTCAAGGTGACACTTTGAGCTCAAAGGTCAAACATGGCCATAAATGAGCTAATGTCTGGGCCATAACTATGTCGTTCATTGTGAGCAATTGAAATTTGGCTCACTAGGTCAAAGGTCAAGGTCACTGTCACAATAAGTGAGAAAATCATTTCTGATCAATAACGCATGAATGAATTGACCAATTGACTTGATCTTTCAAATGTGCATTGGCCTTGGACAGTAGATGACCCTATCGAAATTGGGTCATGATTTCAAAGCCTTGTTTTTGGGGTATATGTTTCCCAATTGAGGACAAATTGCAAAATGTTCAATGGTCGCATGAAAAAAAATCCCAAAAGTGAGGAAAGTTGCGTAAATTTGTTCCAAAAGTGCATTATCTTAAAGTAAACAAATAAAATGAGCACTGAAACTGAACATTTTAAGTAAAAAGACATGTAAAACAGTATTTAAATCAATTTGTGCAATTTCATTCCAAGCAATTGAAAAGAACCATTATTCCTTATCTGAAGATTTCATGACATGACTTTTTCCAATTTATTTATTTTGTTTGTGCTAATTTTTCCTATTGGCATGGTACTAGTACTTTTTCGATTTTGGGAAAAAAAATTGCTGTGGTGAGCCAACCAAGTTTAGCTCAAAGACAGAGTGAGTCCATCAAGTCAATCAGGGATAAATACACTTCATGTCACAAAATAATATGTGCCTTGTTCAGGGAAAACAGGGCTTATTGTATTTGAAAAAAAAATCTGTCTACACAGGCTTATCTGGAAGGACACTTTCTGCCTAAATTGAATTTCCGGTTAGAGATTTAAAAGCGGAGAATATCATCCCTGATAAGCCTGTGCAGAATGCACAGTCTAAACTGGGACTACACTTTATGCACAAGTCCATTTTTCCCAAACATTAGGCACATGTACGTGTATATTGTGCTTAATCCATGGTTAATATGGAAATATGAGTGATTTTTAAACTGGTAATTCACTGTTTCTAATAGTAAATCAGTGAACATTTCCAATAATTTTCAGTTTTAAATGATCTGATTATATTGAGGTACTATCTTTTAAAAATTGTAAACGAAAAAAAAGCTAAAAATAACTAGATTTGTCTGTGTTTGTAGAATTTAATTTTTATCCACTTCTGATCAGATTATTTTTCACTCTTGGTTACGTCTGATTACTTGTAAATTATATTGAAGACAAACATTTACTCTCTTAATTATGCATTTCTCTGTTGGCTTTCAGAAATTGTCCAATAAAATCCTTTTCCCGAGTTGATGTTTGGAAATTTTGCAAGTGTCAAATACCCTGCATGTGTTATAAAGTGATTGTTTCCTTGAGCTTCAATCTTTCTTAAAATCAAATGAGCACTTGACAGTCATTGAAATTCAGAGTTAAATCTACAAGCAAGTCAGGCTAGTACTATGGGAATTTGAACAAGCCAGAGTAAGATTTTACTAGCCCAAACATTTTTGTTAAAAATGCAGATAAACGTAACATAAAACATCCAAAGAAGCATTCATTTATTCAATCTTTAGAACACAATACAAATCTCTTATTAATTTCATCCTCATCCAAGTTAGCTTAATTCCTCGTCATCTGAGCCAGCCTCTTTCGGATCCTGAAATAAGAAGAAATTAATTTCACACACGGATTTCAATCAAATCACAATTATAATCATATACATAAAGTTTAGGTAAAAAAATAGCAGAAATGTATCCCATATATCCATGTGAAAGAGAGAGCAAACCTGAACCACCAGAAAATATATAAGCAATTAAGTGCCAGGTTATTCTACAAAAAGCCAGTTGACAAATGCGTCAATCATAGATACCTCAGATTCGCATTCCTCAACGACGTACTTGAATGACAACTGTTCGCCCATTTCTCTCTGTGTCCCGAACGCAACGCAAAATATTTATTTTACATAATAGTTATCCGGGAACGACAAAACCATGTGCTTTATGCGCAGTAATCCAATTATCGGCTGATTGCCCAGCACATGTGTGTAGTGTGTTAAAACATAAGCGGCTGTTGATTTAAGCGGCTCAAAACTTTCTTTACAAATATTGAAAATGAAAGTGGAACTCGTTTCCGTTTAATGAATCGACGACTGACTTGAAGTAGCTTTGTTTGCTAATTGAAATTTTATCTTCGATAAAATAGAGTGACCAACTTCCATACTATTATACTTGGATTTTGCTGTTTGTTCAGAGATTTTTTAGCAAATTGATTTTTAAATGAGGACATGGAATCAGGTGTTGCATGATGGCAAATCATGTTATAGCCTTTAAAATGCAGAAGCTGAGAACAGCTAATTGATTCTGCATATTTATTTTTGAAAACTTATGGTGAATTTATGATGCATTTTCATGAGTGAAAGTTTTCCAGATTAAACCGGAATTCTGTTTTTTTGATCGCCGCCAAGGCCATTTTTCCTAGTAGCCTAAATCCGTTGTGAAAATATTAGGGGTGTAGAGGGGTAGGAACCCTATAGATAGCAGACGCCAGTTCAAGTAACTCAATAAAAACCGCCCGCAATGCATTCTAATATACCAGATCTACGGTGTTGTAAAGTTTGCAGTTGTCAGAGTGCAGGAAGTCTCTTTCGATACCACACTGCCAGAATTGTGAACAATGATGTCACGGTATTTAATCAAGCGCCACACCTCTGACCTATATAGTTCAATTGGAAATCTATTTGTAATTTGAAACACACTTCTGATTGTTATTGTTAACACGACGTTAATAAATTCTCGCTTCAAATGTATTTCATGTTGACCTTTTGTCCCTACAAAAAGCACGCAAAATTAATGCACCAATGTACAACATCACGCCACACGCATGGAAAGCCTGCGCGTATTGATTTTTGGATAAAAAACTTTGTAGCACAGAGAACATTGAGATCTGTTGATTTTGGTTAAAAGTTAGTTGTTCTTTTTAACAAAATTATATTGCAAATAAATTGGAATTTACATTTCCTCTGCATTAATTACAAATAAAACACATAGTATCTTTATTGTTACAGTCTTTTAGTTGAGTCTTTATTGAGACAGTTAATGTACTGTATACTTATTAAAGAGAACATCCAGACACAACTGGATTTAGTGTTGGGCGTTATGAAAAGGTACTTATCATATCTATTAACCTAGTGTGTATACTGCGGTGTTTTGAAAATAGAGATTAATATATGTGTGGATGCAACTCTGCGGATTAGGTCCATAATTACCTGTTCTTTATTGGTTTTAATGCCATTATTTTTTATTTCAATACATTCTTATAAATATATAAATGAAGAAAATAAGAAGATGATCTTTTGAAGAAACATTAGAGAAGTACTTTTACCTTACTTAAAATTGTTTCTAATTGGCTACCTTTTTTTAGCTTCGGGCAATGCCTCCCCCCTCCCCCTCATCAAGGGCTATGTCTTTGCAACAATTTTTTGTTTTCTTTTACTGACAATGGTGGAGTTTTACCAGTAGGGGACCATATTGCTTGGCAATCTCTTGTTGGGCCTAGTATCATATACCGGGTTGGACAATTCTGGGTGTTTTTAGGGTTTTGTTTTGCCTATATAATAATTATGTATGTCATGCATTATTACTCTAAAAAAAGTTTTGAGTGTTTTGTTGTGCCTAGTATTATGTACCGGTACTAATCTTGTAGTTATACCTGGTGGGACAATGATGGTTGTTTTGAATATTTTGTTGTGCCAAGTCTTAATAATTATACAACAATGCCACGCATTTTTACTATAAAAAACTGTTTCAGAGCAACTACACATTTCCATTGTAGAAGTATCTATTATTTGCAATTTTATAAGATGGAAATGTAACACAATATTTGGTATCTACCTCAATGAAAGATTGACATTTTTGTCAATTTTAAACTTTGGTAGAGATTAATAAGACCCAGCATTATATAACATAAATTCTGGGAAAACAGGGCTTAATGCATGCGGGCAAAGTGCTTCCCAGATTAGCTTGTGCAGTCTGCATTGAATAAATCAGGGAAACATTTTCTGAGTTAATGTCTAGGTTGGCGCTAAGGAGAAAAAAGTAGTAGCCAAATTTCAGCACTACGATATTAACGACCCACATTATAACCTTATTTGCTCAATGAACGACATTATCATTATCATGAATCTATAGGTATCAACAATGACTGTATTAAATTATCAATGAAGTCACATTTAAATAAATTATTTGTTACCTGAAATCAAATAATTTTATGTTTTTTTTATTTTTCATTTATATTTATTTTCATGCACTGGCATAAACAGTAAACAATGTTAGAACTTTCAGTTATGCCCCAATCTTTGATTGGGTGGGTCTTGCGTGACTCTTATTCGCCACCCCCCTTCTCCCAATAATTTTTGCCGTAGTCTGGTGCTTCTTGATTCTTGAAAAATACATTTACTGCAATGTATTCTTGAATTGACATATTTTTCCATAGTTGCAATGTATAATTTATTGAAACGTACCGGTAAATTTGTAAGTCTTAAATACTGCATGTACTGAGTGGCTAGGCTATATTTAGTTACACATCGTATGTTTTTAAAAAAGCATGCGTAGAACTTGGCATTGCAGACGACAGCAATAATTTTGCGCTCTTTCTTATAACACGGGTTTCACATGGCATACCGGTATTAATGCATGGTGAATAGTTATTATCACGTGGCTGTAGAAAAACGGTGTAAATCAGTTCTACAAATAGACATGATAAAATATACATGCACTGGATTTAATTTGTTACTGCATCAAATTATTAACGGGTTTGTTTTTCACAACTTACTCGCCGTAAGTAATTTTACACTGCTCACCAATTGCAATTAACTTCTCAATGATTGTTTACAGTACGGTAAATAGGTGTGATGATGATGCCCGAAACCGCCTGTTATGTACTGCTTTATTTACCGGTTTTATATCACGTATTAATGCTGCAACTGTGATTCATTGTTAATAAACCTGCGATAAACGCTTACTCTGTGACCAACGTCAATGAAAAATAATAATCGCTATATAACTCCGCCTCCATAAACATACTCGTAACCGATTGGACGTTAAATATCACAGGTTGGCGACTGGAAAGTTACCCGAAAATTTCCCGTGATGCATCTGTCAGCATACATGACTGTGTTATGTGGCTTGAATATACAATACGGGCATCCGGTTATCTCTTATCAATGGACTATCTATTACCACCTGGAGCTTTTATGGCGATTACATGTGGAAATCGGTACCGAGTTCTCTTTAAAAATAGGGAATATTATATTCTTATAGAGAAATATCAGGGTTTTTTGCAATCGCCATTTTCATTCACATTTTAAACTTTAATCGCCAGATGAAAGATTCAATCGCCTATGGCGATTTTGGCGATCGGAAACGCTAACATAGGTTAAAGCAATATTTTGTTTAAGGAAATCTCTTCTAAACAAAAAAACATTCTTGTTGGAAAGTGTTGTCCTAGATAAGCATGTCCTCACAGAAAGTGTTGTCCTAGATAAGCATGTCTGCACAGGCTAATCTGGGATAGCACTTAACGAACATGCATTAAGCCCAGTTTTCCCAGAACATAACCTAGGAAATATTTACAATTCCAAATGGAACTCACATGATTGGCTAGGAATTTTAGTAAAGCTCTGATTAAACAAAATCTGTTCTTTGCGCTGGTAAAAGAGGTATGAGCTTTATATATTAAATATCGTCATCTGGGCTTTTTAGCTCACCTGAGCACAAAAATATACCAAGCATATCAGTTGGTAATTATCAGTTGCTTCATATACAGATCCTGAGATTATCTGTGCTGCTTACAAAGTCAGCAAGTCATCAACAGTTTGTTTGCATCCACAGATCAGTGAGACAACCTTGGCCATGTGTACTTATCCATTTTCATCCACAAACACTGTATTATGTGAATTGGGAATAAGACATCAATTTGGAAATAAATTGTGTTTTATCATAAGTGCATACTATGCAGTTTTATATGTTGTATTTATCTAGTTTGACAAATTATAATTAAAACAGATACTTGCATATATAATAGCATTATTTAAATTGATTTAACTTCAAAATTGGATTTTTTATTAATATAAAAAAAATCCTCATGAAATGAAACTGTGTCCATGCCGCGCATGGACACGGTTAAAAATACACATTAAATGATAAAAATACAATCACTGTTAATGAAAAAGTCATGGAAAATTGTTTATTAAGCTTAAATTATAAATAATATTACAAAAATAAATGTAGATCATGAAATGAATAGTTTTGTTTGAGAAAATCACCAAAATGATGTCCATTCCCAGTTTGATGCCTTATTCCCAATTCACATAATACAGTGTTCACAGATTGGCAATGACAGGGCCTTGTATAACCTAAGCAATATGTACTTATTTGTTTACATACATAGGTGAGGCACGGGCCCTTTACAACCTTGGCAACGTGTATCATGCAAAGGGGAAGCACACCGGGCGATCAGGGAACCAGGACCCCGGGGAATTCCCTTCAGAGGTCAAGGAGTGTCTGGTCAAAGCTGCTGAATACTATGAGTGAGTTGGCTGCTGGTGAATATGGCTAGTTAAACCACACAGCAGCACAATGAAAATGGCTATATGCAACCATTATAAAACCAGAACAGACTGTGAGCAACTTGTTGGCTGTTCAGGTTTTATACTGTCTGCTACTCATCAGTATCTTGCGTTTGGAAATGAAGCCTTTAAAACTTGAATCTATTAAGATGGTTCTGTTATTATGCCCCCCTTCGAAGAAGAGGGGGTATATTGCTTTGCTCATGTCGGTCAGTCGGTCCGTCCACCAGGTGGTTTCCGGATGATAACTCAAGAATGCTTGGACCTAGGATCATGAAACTTCATAGGTACATTTATCATGACTCGTAGATGACCCCTATTGATTTTGAGGTCACTAGGTCAAAGGTCAAGGTCACAGTGACCCGAAATAGTAAAATGGTTTCCAGATGATAACTCAACAACGCTTAGGCCTAGGATCATGAAACTTTATAGGTAGATTGATCATGACTCACAGATGACCCCTATTGATTTTCAGGTCACTAGGTCAAAGGTCAAGGTCACAGTGACCCGAAATAGTAAAATGGTTTCCGGATAATAACTCAAGAACGCTTATGCCTAGGATCATGAAACTTCGTAGGTAGATTGATAATGGCTGGCAGATGACCCCTATAGATTTTCAGGTCACTAGGTCAAAGGTCAAGGTCACGGTGACCCGACATAGTAAAATGGTTTCTGGATGATAACTCAAGAACGCTTATGGCTAGGATCATGAAACTTCATAGGTACATTGATCATGACTGGCAGATGACCCCTATAGATTTTCAGGTCACTAGGTCAAAGGTCAAGGTCACAGTGACAAAAACATATTCACACAATGGCTGTCACTACAACGGAGAGCCCATATGGGGGGCATGCATGTTTTACAAACAGCCCTTGTTAAATTTGATTTTCTAGAGGACTACAAAGGGTCAATATGAGTGATAAAGGGTTAAAGGGACAGGCTCACAGTTTGAAAAAATATTTCTGTTGAAAAGAAATTGTATTGTAAAACTGGAATTTCTATAGACTTATCAAAACAAAATATGTGTATGAAGTTATAATGGTTGTTGATTTGTGTGTGTTTTTTACGTTTATCTTTTTATGCCCCCTTTCGAAGAAAAGGGGGTATGTAGCTTTCGCACTGTCCGTCAATCAGTCTGTCACACTTTTCGTTTCCGCTCTCTTATTCAAATAGATTTAATCCGATCTTTACCAAACTTGGTCAGAAGTTGTATCTAGACAATATCTAGGTCAAGTTCGAATATGGGTCATGCCGGGTTAAAAACTGGGTCACAAGGTCACTGAGTGCATTTCAAGGATTTATCATGGTGTCCGCTCTCCAATTGAAGTAGTTCTCATCTGATCTTTACCAAACTTGGTCAGAAGTTGTATCAGGACAATATATAGGTCAAGTTCGAATATAGGTCATGCTGGGTCAAAAACTAGGTCACGGAGTCACTTTGTGCATTTCGAGGATTTAGCATGGTGTCCGCCCTCTAGTTTCTAAAATAACTGCCGTGCGGCTTCAAAGCGCAGTAGGGGGCATTGTGATTCACAGAAACAGCTCTTGTTGTGTAATAATTATGGTATGGATTTCTATGGAGAAGACCACCTTAAGAAATGTCAAACATAAAATCTGTGAAATGAAACTGTTTTTGTAAATGAGACGTATTATGACGACACATTTTGGATGTGGATTGTTGGCAGGCAAGCTAGCTTACAGTTGTTCACTGAATAAAATATGACTACAAGTCAAACTTGTTGTCCTGTTGTTCAGGGCTAATCTAGTGATAGTCCAGGAGCTGGGTGACAGGGCAGCTCAAGGACGCGCCTGTGGTAACCTTGGCAACACTCACTATCTCCTGGGAAACTTCAGTCAGGCAATCATCTACCATCAGGAGGTAGGGATAGAGTAGAGGTGTTAGGGGCAGCTATCTGGTTGTCATTATTGGGGCCAAGCTCTGGAAAAAACGAGCTTAACGCATCTTTGTTAAGTGTCTTTCCCAGATTAGCCTGCGCAGTACGCACAGGTTAATCAGAGACAATTTTTACTCATGCATTAAGCCCAGTTTTCCCAGAACCTGGTTCATTTGGAAAAAAATATTTGCAAAGTAAAGCTTTCGCACGTTTACCAGGTGCTTAGGGGCTTATTAGCATACATGACTTTATTGAAATGTGCCCTATCTTCATATTCTGTTTTGTTTTTACGTGCATGAGTGTTGCGAGACAAATGACAGCATAACCATAAGTCAGTGGGATTTCTTTTATCTATTTAATCCTGTTCCAGTACAGAAAGTAATGTATTCTTTATAAGAGTACTTCCATATATTCATGCATACGTGCAGTACTCTATAAAAAAGGGTTTAATGCATGTGCGTAACGTGCGTCTGGTCAGAAGCTGCCCTGTTTGCTATAAAGTCACTAAAAGTTTTCCAAGTCTGGTCAGGAGCTGCCCTGTGTGCTATAAAGTCACTTAAAGTTTTCCAAGTCTGGTCAGGAACTGCCCTGTGTGCTATAAAGTCACTTAAAGTTTTCCAAGTCTTGTCAGGAGCTGTTGTGTGTGCTATAAAGTCACTTAAAGTTTTCCCAGTCTGGTCGGGAGCTGCCCTGTGTGCTATAAAGTCACACAAAGTTTTCCAAGTCTGGTCAAGAGCTGCCTTGTGTGCTATAAAGTCACTTAAAGTTTTCCAAGTCTGGTCAGGAGCTGCCCTGTGTGCTATAAAGTCACTTAAAGTTTTCCAAGTCTGGTCAGGAGCTGCCCTGTGTGCTATAAAGTCACACAAAGTTTTCCCAGTCTGGTCAGGAGCTATCCTTTGTGCTATAAAGTCACACAAGGTTTTGTTGTCTCAATAGAGTACAGTGTAGTCCCTGACCAGACTGCACAAATGCACAGGCGTGTCTTGAGCTTTGCTGGCAGCATACGACATAAGACCGGTTTTCGCAATACCCTGCCCATATATAACATCTTCCATGTGTTGTATTGTAGAGGTTAGCAATAGCCCGTGAGTTTGGTGACAAGGCTGCCGAGAGACGGGCCTACAGTAACCTAGGCAATGCCCACATATTCCTGGGAGAGTTTGAAGTAGCTGCTGAACACTATAGGTGGGTATCAGACTGAACTAAGTTGTTTTTATGCCCCCGGTAGGGTGGCAAATAGCAGTTAAACTGTCTGTGTGTCCGTCCGAAAACCTTAATATTGGCCAAAACTTTTTCAATATTGAAGGTTATTTTATTTCATGTGGCAGGTACAGATCATTTAACAAGGGAAGTAATATTTTTTTAAAGGGATATAATCAAAAACATTTTTTTAACTCAAAGCGGTGTAGTAGAGGACAAGCACATCTCTTTTTTAGCTCATCTGTTATTTTTTTTTAAATGAGCTATTGTCATCACGTCGGCGTCCGGTAAAGTTTTGCGTTTAGGTCCACTTTTCTCAGAAAGTATCAATGCTATTGCATTCAAATTTGGTACACTTACTTACTATTATGAGGGGACTGGGCAGGCAAAGTAAGATAACTCTGGCATGCATTTTGACAGAATTATGTGCCCTTTTTATACTTAGAAAATTGAAAATTTTGGCTTAGTTTTGTGTTTAGGTCCATTTTATTCCTTAAGTATCAAAGCTTTTTCTTTTATACTTGCAACACTTACTAACAATCATAAGGGGACTGTGCAGGCAAAGTAATGTAACTCTGACTGGCATTTTGACAGAATTATGTGCCCTTTTTATACTTAAAAAATGAAAATTTGGTTAAGTTTTGTGTTTAGGTCCACTTTATTCCTACAGTATCAAAGCTATTGCTTTCATACTTGCAACACTTATTAACTATCATGAGGGGACTGTGCAGGCAAAGTTATGTAACTCTGACTGGCATTTGGACGGAATTATGGGCCCTTTATACTTAGAAAATTGAAAATTTGGTTAAGTTTTGTGTTTTGGTCCACTTTACCCCTAAAGTATCACAGATATTGCTTTCATACTTGGAACACTCGCAAACTATCATAAGGGTACAGTAAAAGGACAAGTTGCATAACTCTGGTTGTCATTTTTACGGAATTATGGCTCTTTTTTGACTTAGTAACTTTGAATATATGGTTAAATTTTGTGTTTCGATCCACTTTACTTCTAAAGTATCAAGGCTATTTCTTTCAAACTTCAAATACTTTCATGCTATCATGAGGTTACTGTACCTGGCAAGTTGAATTTTACCTTGACCTTTGAATGACCTTGACTCTCAAGGTTAAATTATTGAATTTTGCTAAAATTGCCATAACTTCTTTATTTATGATTTGATTTGATTGATACTTTGACAAAACTACTCTTACCTGACATACCACAATAGACTCCACCCAAACCATCCCCCGTGCCCTCCCCCCCTTCCCCCCCGAATCCCCCACCCCCCTAATTTTTTTTTTTTTTTTTAAGATCATCTCACAAATGACCACCCCTCCCTCACACTATACACCTCATCCCCACCCCCACCCCAATTTTTTTTTTGAAACGGTTAAAAAAACAAATGTTTATTTTTATTATTTTATTTTTGAAATACCGTCCAACCATCGCACCCAAGAATCCCCTCCCCCCCACCCCCGATTTTTTTTTTTTTTTTGCATTTTTTTTCCGCATTTTTGGGAGATAATGTAATAAATGTCCACACCCCCACACTATACACCTCTCTTCACTCCACCCCTCCCTCCATTGTGATTGAAATTGAGAGTCCCTATACTTTTAAAAAGAAAATAGATGAGCGGTCTGCACCCGCAAGGCGGTGCTCTTATTGACCTTGACATTTACCTTATTTTTATGCTAGGACTTATTTAAATGGGCTAATGAATAAATACTGATGAGGCGTCTACCGAGGGCATTTGCCTTAATTGGATGCAGAATCTTTTTTCCCTTTAGATTTTTATATGAGCCTTGTTCTGGGAAACAAGGCTTAATGCATGTGCATAAAGTGTCATCCCTGATTAGCCTGTGCAGTCTGAACAGGCTGATCAAGGATGACACTTTCTGCTTTAACTGGATTTTGGCTAAGAAGAGACTTACTTTAAACAAATAAACCATAAATGTTGAAAGTGTCCTCCCTAATAAGCCCTATGTGGACTGCAAAGGCTATTAACAGATAACTCTTTATGCACATGCTTTAAACACAGTTTTCCATAGCGTGGCTCACATATATTGCTTAATGATGTGTTTTCAGATTGAAGATGAGACAGGTCAGGTGACTGCCCAGATGAACCTTGCTGACCTCAAGTCAGTGCTGGGCATCAAAGTGGGGCCAGAGGAAGGTCACAGGCCCAGCCCCTTGGACCATCTGGATGTTGGAATGTGTATGTTATAGCTTGTTAACAATTCACATTCTGGGAAAACGGGGCTTAATATCTTGCTCACATATGAGTCATGTTCTGGGGAAACTTGGCTTAATGCATGTGTTTAAAGTGTCCCAAATTAGCCTGTGCAGTCCACATAGAACTGTCTGCATTTTTGATTTTTATGTCCCCCTTCGAAGAAGAGGGGGTATATTGTTTTGCACATGTCGGTCGGTCCGTCCGTCAGTCCGTCCACCAGATGGTTTCTGGATGATAACTCAAGAACGCTTTTGCCTAGGATCATGAAACGTTATAGGTACATTGATCATGACTCCCAGATGTTCCCTATTGACTTTCAGGTCACTAGGTCAAAGGTCAAGGTCACAGTGACTTGAACCACTAAAATGGTTTTCGGATGATAACTCAAGAACGCTTACGCCTAGGATCATGAAACTTCATAGGTACATTGATCATGACTTGCAGATGACCCCTATAGATTTTCAGGTCACGAGATCAAAGGTCAAGGTCACGGTGACTCGACACAGAAAAATGGTGTCCTGATGATAACTCAAGAATGCTTATGCCCAGGATCATGAAACATCATAGGTACATTGATCAATATTTGCAGATGACCCCTATTGATTTTCAGGTCACTAGGTCAAAGGTCAAGGTCATGGTTACTCGAACGAGTAAAATGGTTTCCGGATGATAACTCAAGAACACTTACACCTGGGATCATGAAACTTCATAGGTACATTGGTCATGACTCGCTGTTGACCCCTATTGATTTTCAGGTCACTAGGTCAAAGGTCAAGGTTACATTGAAAAAAAAACATATTCACACAATGGCTGCCACTGCAACTGACAGCCCATATGGGGGGCATGCATGTTTTACAAACAGCCCTTGTTTTGTTTTCAGGAAATCTCTTCTAATGAAATTCTAATAAATGAGGAAAGGTTTATACCCGATAATCCTGTGAGGATTACACAGACTGATCTGGGGTGACACTTGATGTACATGCATTAAGTCCAGTGAAAATGGCTGTATGCATCCAGCATTATACCACAACAGCCAACTTGCAGGTTTTATGCTGTTTGCTGCTCATCTGAATATCAGAGTTGGTTTTTTAGCCTTTCAAAATTGAATCAAGCATTAAAGGTCTTTAATTTTTTTTGATGTTCTAAGGGCCTACACATGAGTGAAAATGCATATCTAAGTGGTAAGGGGTTAAGTAACACAACTGGGGTATCAAATATATTTTTTTCTTAAAAGAAATAAAAAATAAAAAATAAAAAGTATATACATAATTATATCATTTTTGTTATATTTTAAGTCATTGAAAATTTAATTAAAACAAAACATAAAATGAAAATATATAATAAAATTTTTCATTGCTTTTTTATATGGTATAAAAAATACAATAATTTAAAAAAATTATATTAAATTTACATAACATATTATATAAAATTATGTAAAATTAAATTATTATTGTTAAATTCCAGACCGACGTACAGGCGTCTCCCGGCGACACAGCATAGAACAGATGGAGTTGATGAAGCTCACACCGGACAAGAAAGGAAAGACAATCCCAGTACATGGCAGGGCTAGGCCTAAGATACCCAAGGTGCAGAAATCCATGACAGTAGCCACATCAGAAACAATCATAGCCAAAAATCAGGCACCTATGGTTGAGGTAAGCTGTAGTCACATCAGAAACAATCATAGCCAAGAACCAGTCCCCTATGGTTGAGGTAAGCTGTAGCCACATCAGAAACAATCATAGCCAAAAATCAGGCACCTATGGTTGAGGTAAGTTGTAGTCACATCAGAAACAATCATAGCCAAAAATCAGGCACCTATGGTTGAGGTAAGCTGTAGTCACATCAATGACGATCATAGCCAAGAATCAGGCCCCTATGGTTGAGGTAAGCTGTAGTCACATCAGAAACAATCATAGCCAAAAATCAGGCCCTATGGTTGAGGTAAGCTGTAGCAACATCAGGGACAATCATAGCCAAGAACCAGGCCCCTATAGTTGATGTTAGCTGTAGCCACATCAGAAACAATCATAGCCAAGAATCAGGCCCCTATAGTTGAGGTAAGCTGTAGCCTCATCAGGGACAATCAGCCAAGAATCAGACCCCTTGGGTTGAGGTAAGCTGTAGCCACATCAGGGACAATCAGCCAAGAACCGAGCCCCTCTGGTTGAGGTAAGGTGTAGCGACATCAGAGACAATCATAGCCAACAACCTAGCCCCTCTGGTTGAGGTAAGCTGTAGCCACATCAGGGACAATCAGCCGAAAACCAGGCCCCTTTGGTTGAGGTTAGCTATAGCCACATCAGGGACAATCAGCTAAGAACCAGGCCCCAATGGTTGAGGTAAGCTGTAGCCTCATCAGGGACAATTAGCCAAGAACCAGACCCCTTGGGTTGAGGTAAGCTGTAGTCACATCAGGAACAATCAGCCAAGAACCAAGCCTCTCTGGTTGAGGTAAGATGTAGCCACATCAGAGACAATCATAGCCAAGAACCAAGCCCCTCTGGTTGAGGTAAGCTGTAGTCTCATCAGGGACAATCAGCCAAGAACCAAGCCCCTCTGGTTGAGGTAAGCTGTAGCCAAATCAGGGATAATCAGCCAAAAACCAGGCCCCTTTGGTTGAGGTAAGCTGTAGCCACATCAGGGACAATCAGCTAAGAACCAGGCCCCAATGGTTGAGGTAAGCTGTAGCCACATCAGAGACAATCATAGCCAAGCAAGAACCAGGCCCCAATGGTTGAGGTAAGCTGTAGCCACATCAGAGACAATCATAGGTAAGAACCAGGCCCCTTTGGTTGAGGTAAGCTGTAGCCACATCAGAGACAATCATAGCCAAAAATCAGGCACCTATAGTTGAGGTAAGCTGAAGCCACATCAGATACATCAGATGTTGAGGTATCTTTTATATATCAACATTTTAATGTGAAGTGACCACACAGACCCTATCTTCAAAGGACTAATGGTTTCTGTGATCCTCCGAGAAAGTTATAATGTTCATTTAAAACATTTGTGTTCATATATTTCGTCATTGCCATGTGAAGTTGTTCAAACAAAACAAACCAAGACGATTGCTTTGATTGAAGCAAACTTTGTATTTCTTCAATCCACTGATAGTAATTGGAGCTGTGTTCTGGGAAGACAGGGCTTAATCCATGTGTCTTCACAGGCTAATTAAGGACGGTACTTTCCACTTAAACAAGAATTTCATATTTAAATACATGCATTAAGGCCTGTTTTCCCACACTGCATCTCAAATGTTTCCCCACAGTCATGTGTAGCTGTTCACATAAAACAAACAACAATAGTCTTGATCTTATCAAACTTTGTCTTTAATCAATCCTCTGATAGTTATTTAATATCCTTTTTTCAGAAGCTGTCCCCTGAACATGATGGTTTCTTTGACCTGCTGAGCAAGTTCCAAGGTCGCCGTATCGACGAGCAGCGGTGCAGCCTCGAGTTGCCTGGGGAGAAAAATGGACTCCTGGAGTCAGAAAACAAGGAGAACAAACCCAAACTGGGTAAGTGTTGGACTGATGTTAGGCAAAAATGTGCAAGTGTATCTGCTTATATACGTGTCTTGCTCTTGAAAAATAGGCCTTAATGCACATGCTCAAAGTGTAGACCCTGATTAGGGACGACACTTTCTGCCTAACATTGATTTTCGCTATGAAGACAATTCCTTTCAACAAAAAATACCATTACAGGGGAAAGTGTTGTCTCTGATTAACAGACTTCCCTGGCTAATGTTGGAAGACACTTAACGCACATTCATTAAGCCCCGTTTTCCCAGAGCAATGCTTATATGGATACATATTAGTTATTGGCACTTGTCACTTATAGATGTGTTAGCATTACGGGTGCTCTCTTTAATGAGTCCTCTACCCTAGTTATTGGCACTTGTCACACATTGACGTGTCAGCATTACGGATGCTCTCTTTAATTAGTCCTCTACCCGTGTAACCAAACGGGACCATAGCCCAAGTCTGTGCGTCCGATATTCCCAATCATCTGCATCCTGCAATAACTCAAAGAGTACTTAACTAAAGTTGATGAAACTTGATATGTGGATAGAAAGCCATAATGGAAGTATTTTGACTTTATATTTAGAAGATTGTCAGCGCCAGATTGTTTGTATTAAAAGCCTGTGTTCTCATATTTGGTTATTACTACGATATTGCATTCAATGCCCTCATACATATAAGATCATATAAGTATTGTTGTTAGTTAACCTGATATACTCTTTGACAAAAAAAGTTTAAATTGTTTTCGAAATTGACCGTTAAACACGTAAATGTATAAAGCTTTAAACAAGCCGTCATCCCAGCTGTGGAATAATTACCTCTATTTAATGCAATGCATTCCGACCCGCAAGGTATCAAGGTCAGTTCATGGTTAGTTACAGAAATCGTTATATAAACGCTATCTCTTAAACTATGTGCACTTGAACTTTATTTTGATCAGAAAGGTATTGAATGAAGATATTCTGGGATATTATTATGGTATGTCAATCATAGATTCTTAATGGGTCTTCAACAATTGCATGATAAGTACTTGTTTTAATCAATTAGAAATATTCGACCATATAGACCATTTTATTAACCATGAGCGCGATGATTCACGATACTATTAATTCTGGAATCAAATAACAATATCCGACAAACCACACAAACAGGTCCGTTAAAAAAACGCGGGTATAAATATATCAAATATAAACTGATGATTTGTGTATTGCCAACTGACATATATGCTTTCATTTATTTTCATTCGTCTTGTTCCTTTATTTTATTGTTATGTTTATGCTCCTCGCTGTTCTTGCTAAGATTTTATATTTCTCTCTTGACTGGATTATCATTTCTCATAAATTGGCATTTTCTTTCTATCTCCTATTATTTTCATTATTTGACTGGTTGATCTTTTTTTCCTCTATTGATTGATGTATACACCTATATTTACTGGTCCACCGTTTTCTTGTCCTTTACTTATTATTTGACTGGTTCATCCAGTGTTTTTTTTTCACCATTTTGGGAATGGAGCTGGGTCCCTTTGAATTGGGAAATTAATGTTGATGCTGTTTTGCTAAGAAATGTTTCAAATTCAATAGAAGTGTTATCAGTATTATTTATACTGAGATTGAACTTCTATGGCTGGATGGGAGATGAACAAAATGTGGAAAAAAACAAACTTTTTTTTTGGAAACCTTCAAATGGGAATTTGATGGTCCCATTTGAGAAAATATATACCCAATGGGGCCAAATACCGGACTCAATTTTTAATGAAAACATACACTGTGATCATTTGACTTGTGTTTTATTTTCTTGATATTAGGCTGGTTATCATGCTCTATCTGGACCGTTTTCTTGCATGTGTATTCTCCCAACATGACTAGTTCACATCTCACCACAGTGTCTACCCCAAACATTGTTTTATCATATTCTCCTAACTTGACTGGATCACATCTCACTGCAGTGTCTACCCCAGACATTATTGTATTATATATTCCTAACGTGACTGGTTCATATCTCTCCACAGTGTCAACCCCAGACAGCGAGAACTTTGGACATGGTGGCAGGCATTCAAGGGTCACGCATGAACGACCAGCGAGCCTCACTACCGCAGTTTCCCGGTCTCAACTTTCAGGCAGTTATTAACCAATACCTCCGCGAGAGAAACGTTAACGACGTACCAGACGACAGCTTCTTTGAAATGCTCATGCGTTGTCAGGTAAAAATGTGATGTGACCTCTTTTTTTGTTCATTTAACAGGAGTTTCCGATGAGAAAATGGCATGATGCAGAGCATTTTTGTTGATTATGTGGTTAAAATTAAGAGCATGATAGCAGATTGCCACCCTGTGACATAAAAACTGTTTCAAAATGCAATTATTTTTAGCTCGACTATTATATATGAAATATATATATAGTGGAGCTATCCTACTCACCCCGGCGTCTGTGTTTCCGTTAGCGTAAGCATGCAAATGTTAAAGTTTTCATACAACCCTATTTATTTTCATTGTCCCTTGACATATTGCTTTCATATTTTGCATACTTGTTAACCATCATGACCCCAACCTATAAGCAAGAGCAGACAACTGTATCAAGCATTTTGACAGAATTATGGCCCCTTTTATACTTAGAATATGCATATTATTGATAAATCTATGTTAAAGTTTGCGTACTACCCCAAATATTTCCTTTGTCCCTTAACATATTGCTTTCATATTTTGCATACTTGTTTACCATTATGACCCTTACCTATAAACAAGAGCAGACAACTGTATCTAGTATTTTGACAGAATTATTGCCCCTTTTATACTTAGAAGATGCATATTATTGATAAATCTATGTTAAAGTTTGACAAAACAACATTTACCTGACATACCACAATGCACTCCACTCAAACCATACCCCATGCCCCCCCCCCCCCAGACCCCCCCCACCCCCCCCCCCCCCCAACATTTTTTTTCTTATTTTTTAAAGATCATCTATTTAAAGGTTAAGCCAACCTTTTGTGTGTCTTACGCTCACCCTCCCCCCATCCCTTAAAAAGTGTTTTCTAGGGGTCCAGAAAAGAATTCATTATAATGTTTGTTACAGCAAACAGTTTTGCCTGTTATATAAGGCCGCAACCCTTAAACCTCACCCCCTCACACACACACACACACACATCTTAAAAAGCGTTTTTTTAGGGGTCCTGAAAAAAAATCGTTAAATATCTGTTGCAGGGTTCCCGTATTGATGATCAGTGCAGTGCCCTACCACACAACCGCCCCGCCCCAACCGTCCCAGACGAAGATTTCTTCGGGCTGATCCAGAAGGTCCAGTCTAGCCGTCTGGAGGAGCAGAGAACCAGTCTACCCGATAAGAATGAAATCTCGCCTCCCCAACAGGCCTCCGTGAAGAAGAGAAAAAAATAATGACTAGTCTAGTTTGAGTCCCATATGAGCGAGCAATGAATCAGGGGATAAGGCTTTAAACTGGATCAGCTTTTTAGATGTTTTTAGATGAAATACTTGCGCTGAACCCTTGGAATATAAACTGCGTATTTAGATGAGATAGTCTTGCGCTGAACCCTTGGAATATAAACTGCGCATTTAGATGAGATAGTCTTGCGCTGAACCCTTGGAATATAAACTGCGTATTTAGATGAGATAGTCTTGCGCTGAACCCTTGGAATATAAACTGCGTATTTGGATGACATAGTCTTGCGCTGAACCCTTGGAATATAAACTGCGTATTTAGATGAGATAGTCTTGCGCTGAACCCTTGGAATATAAACTGCGTATTTAGATGAGATAGTCTTGCGCTGAACCCTTGGAATATAAACTGCATATTTAGATGAGATAGTATTGCGCTGAACCCTTGGAATATAAACTGCGTATTTTGATGAGATAGTCTTGCGCTGAACCCTTGGAATATAAACTGCGTATTTTGATGAGATAATCTTGCGCTGAACCCTTGGAATATAAACTGCGTATTTAGATGAGATAGTCTTGCGCTGAACCCTTGGAATATAAACTGCGTATTTAGATGACATAGTCTTGCGCTGAACCCTTGGAATATAAACTGCATATTTAGATGAGATAGTCTTGCGCTGAACCCTTGGAATATAAACTGCGTATTTTGATGAGATAGTCTTGCGCTGAACCCTTGGAATATAAACTGCGTATTTTGATGAGATAGTCTTGCGCTGAACCCTTGGAATATAGACTGCGTATTTAGATGAGATAGTCTTGCGATGAACCCTTGGAATATAAACTTCTACTGGCTGGAATTGAGGGTTTTGTGCAATATTGTATCAGATATTTAATGTATCAGTTATAATAAAAGTTATGCTCTGAAATTCTGTGAGATATTGACTGCTACTGGTCAGAAGTTCTGCATGGAGATATTGAGATTGGACGAACGGAATGATTTGGTCCATGGGACTCTGACTTTAAAGCCTTTTTGTGTTCACTAGATAGGCTGCTAAATATTGCTATTGCTGATATTTCTTCTACACAATCTGTCCATTCACATTCTACATGATTGTGAGTACCTCCATTCTACAAAACGGTTCTACTGGTGGAAGTTGTTGTGGAGTTTTAACATTTTTCATAGATCTCAAGTTCGCACTGCAAATCCCTTTTCAGACTCATGTTGATTGATGACTCATGAAGACTTCAATTTGAATATGGAAATCAAGAAGAAAACACGCTGCTTTTAATAAGTTTAATATGTTGGTAAAGTTTGTGTTAAAATTTCACTTGGAAATTCAAATGTTTCTTAGTTTTTATGCCCCCCTTCGAAGAAGAGGGGGTATATTTTTTGCTCATGTCGGTCCGTACGTCCGTCGGTCCGTCCACTATATGGTTTCAGGAAGATAACTCCGGAACGCTTAGGTCTAGGATCATGAAACTTCATACATCGATTGATCATGACTGGCAGATGACCCCTATTGATTTTCAGGTCACTAGGTCAAAGATCAAGGTCACAGTGACTCGAAATAGTAAAATGGTTTCGGATGATAACTCAAGAATGCTTACGCCTAGTTTTGTTTTGTTTTTCTCTTTTGTATCCTTTATATGTAAAATGAAACAGGGTTTTGCTCAAAAGAAGCCCTTTTGTATTTATTGTTTTATATCCAACTTTCCCATTAAACAATTGAAATTAGCTTTTAATCAATTGCAGAGTAAGTATCGTAAGAATTACTGTAGTAATTGTAACACTATAATAACAGTGTTTTCAAGTACTAATGTAGGTCTGTGTTAGGTTAATAATTATATCCCCCTTTCGAAGAAGAGGGGTATATTGTTTTGCACATGTCGGTCTGTCTGTCTGTCTGTATGTATGTATGTATGTCCGTCCACCAGATGGTTTCCGGATGATAACTCAAGAACGCATACGCCTAATATCATGAAACTTCATAGGTAGATGACTCGCAAATGACCCCTAATGATTTTGAGGTCACTAGGTCAAAGATCAATGTCATGGTGACCCGAAATAGTAAAATGGTTTCCGGATGATTACTCAAGAACGCATACGCCTAGGATCATGAAACTTCATCGTTAGATAGATCATGACTCGCAGATGACCCCTATTTATTTTGAGGTCACTAGGTCAAAGGTCACGGTGACCCAAAATAGTAAAATGGTTTTCGGATGATACTCAAGAACGCTTACGCCTAGGATCATGAAACTTCATAGGTACATTGATCATGACTCGCAGATGACCCATATTGATTTTCAGGTCACCAGGTAAAAGGTCAAGGTCACAGTGACCCGAAACAGTAAACTTGTTTCCGGATGATAACTCAAGAACGCTTTTGCCTAGGATCATGACACTTCATAGGTACATTGATCATGACTCGCAGAGGACACCTATTGATTTTCAGGTTACAAGGTCAAAGGTCAAGGTCACAGTGACAAAAAACGTATTCACTCAATGGCTGCCATTACAACGGACAGCCCATATGGGGGGCATTCATGTTTTACCAACAGCCCTTGTTGCAATCAAATTCTATATAACGTTCATTTATCATGTAATACCCATAATCTATCAGCCATCATTCATATTCTGTTATGCCATTTGTGCATCTAGGTTTTGAGTGTTAAACTTATGTAACAGCATCACATTTCATTATCACATCACATTACATCTGTTGTGCACTCAAACTTTGTAATGCAAAACATACGTTTAGACGTAGTGTTTGAAGTGACTCGTCTTGTTTGTTTTTCAGTGTTTTTGTCTTGGATTTGAATCAGAGGGGTTATAATGTACATTGTATTACGCAACGTTTTATGCCCCGAACTTTCAATAAAAAATTCTAAAGAGCTTTGTGAATGCCTGCCCAGAGTCAAGAGTTGTCTCCCTTGTGATGAAAGAGAAATTATTTTGTTGGACAATTCTGATATCCTGCCTACTTTCAGTGGCAATTGCACACTGCCTCTAGTGTTGTTATGCTATCATGAGTCTTCTGTTAACGCTTTCCCACTTAGAAGCTAAGTGAAAATGGCTATGTGCAAACAGCATAAAACCAAACCAGCCTGCTAGTAACTCGCAGACTGTTCAGGTTTTATGCTGTTTGCAGCCTATCAGAGTCGGAACTGAAACCTTTTAAACTTGGATCTAGTAAAAAGGCTATAAAGTAAATTTAACTTTCTAAGGGACTACACATGTGTTAAAATACGTAAAAGTGGTAAGAGCTAACATTGTATTAAAATTTGAGGTATTTCTAATTGTGATGTTGTTTTTTTTCATATATGAACTTGTGTTCATAATTCTGTTGAATACTTTAAAACACAGTTCAATTTAGGCGGGCATTACAAAAGGGTGAACAATTTCTTAACTCAATACTTATACATGTATATGTGTACAACTTGAACTGGCGTAAGATCACTGCTCTTGTATCTTAAAGTAATTGATTAACATACTTAAAACATGTAATTAAGTAACAGTTGTTTTGTTACTAGGATGATCATACAAATTATGCACTATAATTAAATAAAATGTAGATGTGATTAATGTACAATTAATTATTAGTTATATAAAATAATTTATTCATAATATTAATGTTATGTTTTTAGTGAATGTAATAATTAAACTGTGTATTGATATCATAATGTTTATTATAGGGCTGCAGTACATTGCCAAATATTTTTGATATATATTCATTAATGAGCGCATTATTTTTAGACAAAAAAAAACACACACACATTATTCAATGTTATTTTTTTACGTTTCACCAAAAAGCCAAAATAAGCCAGGCTCCATGTTTTGAAATAATGTTGACTTAAGCCTTTCACACTCGGAGGCAAAGCTAAAATGGCTATGTGCAAACAGCATAAACCCAGAACAGCCTGCGAGTAACTTGCACTCTGTTCAGGTTTAATTCTGTTTGCTGCTCATCAGTATCTAAGGGTTGAAATTGACGCCTTTCAAACTTTACTCGCAGGCTGTTCTTGGTTTATGCTGTTTGCACATAGCCATTATAGCTTTGCCTCTGACACACCAGCTTTCTGGGAAAACAAATATGTCTCGAAGAGACTTTCAACAGAGAATATTGGAAGTTGCAACTATGTTTGAGATTGGATTCTCTTTTGGGTGAGGATAGGTGAAAAATGTATCAAATTTAATGTGACTTTGCTCTGTTGAATATAACACATGAAATATATGAACTATAAATCACTTTAACCTATAAACACAGGTACTAATATTTCCTAATTGTGTTGTTTGCCAGGCGCTGACTAACAGATTCTTGTTCTGACACATTTAAAAATTACAACTTTGAGGTTTGATAACTATACATCAGAACACTTTCTTGTAATGTATTTGTCAATAAACAAATATAAATGTAACATTTCTCAAGTTCTAATTGTACACTGTGTTAAATAAATCATGACAGGGTAGTATCAATGGTGACTATACACTCATATTGTTGTTGACATGTGCAGGTCTTTTGTTTCTCTCTTCATGTTTATTCTTTAGATGATATTGAAATTAGTGACAATAACAAAGATAATGAATGGTTTTGAAGTGTAGGATTTACTTCAATGTTGATGAAATGACTCAATCTTCTGGCAATGCCATCGAGACGACCACATGTATAATATAATATATACATGTATACTCATGTATAATAATCTGTGGATGTGAATTTAAGAATTGTTTAATATAGACCTATATGTTTTAAACATAGTTTCACTGTTCAAACGTGTCTATCAGGTCTGATCATTTTCTGTATCTTGTACTTACTTAGGGAGTAATAAATTGAAAAACAAGATTGCCACTTCCATGCAAAGACATTTATTTTTCGCTGTTTTATACCTTTAATTGCTTGTATTAATTGTTAAAATGCCGCTCTCTTTCCAGGCAAATCGGCAAGAAAGTGATAAGCGTTTATATCATATTAATATTTGCTCTATATCTTGACTATATTCTGCAACATTTTTAGCTGGTCACAAAATTACATCTCAGGCTAAGAAAATTTGAAAAACACCTGCTCGGCATGGTCCTCGCCATCTTGTTTGTCAGGTGATTACCCCTCTGAAAATGAAGCAGACACTATTTCAAACATTATGTATCATACTTTATTTTTTCATTTTGTAAGTTTTAAAACTTAAAAACAATTTTCCACCGGTACCAAAGATCATTAATTGTATGTGTTCATTTAGCAAGAACATATGTATTACTGATGTTGTTTTCATTTTGTTTGTGATATTCATCATTTCATTCCCCAACAAAGTTTGAAGAATCACATGTATATACTGGCAGTTTGTTCTTCAACTTTTTTTAAAATGTGGCAGGCCAATCAGATAAAAAATATAAAGGGAATTGTATATCAAATTATTCCAAAAACATCACTGTCTGAAGTCATCAAGTGGTTGGTTGGGTTTTCTAGGTCTGTTTGAATTTCTTGTCTGTTTAACTACCTTAATTGTTGCTGGACACCATTTTCATAAGGAGTAGTAGTGGACAATTTTGTTTCCCCACAGGTGGCAATTTTGTCCATTGAAGTTTGTATGCCCCCTTTCGAAGAAAAAGGAGCATATAGTGATCGGACTGTCCGTCTGTCTGTCTGTCCGTCTTTCCGTCACACTTTGCGTTTAGGTTTTGAAAAATGCTCATAACTTCTATGTCCCTTGAGATATAACCTTCATATTTGGTATGCATGTGTATATGGACAAGGCCTGTCTATAGGCACACACATTTTTACCCCTGTGACCTTGACCTTGAGTCCGCGTTTAGGTTTCGAAATCTGCGTTTAGGTTTCGAAAAAAGCTCATATCTTCTGTCAAGCGTTTATAGGGGGCATAAGTCATCCTATGGTGACAGCTCTTGTTCTTTCTATTTGCATAAAATGTCTTATGTAAAGGAGCATTGTTTTGCTTGATAAAATGGTCAAACATCTGCCGATGTGTCAAAGCAATATGGGGAGGTGTGTGGGGGGATGTTAGTCTAAATTTCATCTGGACATTATCAAGTTAAGTTATGATTATGGTGCAACAACCTCATGGACATCTCTTATGTGAAGCAGGTATCAATATGTTCACACACCTATTAAGACCACGTCATATTTTTGAAAGTGTATCTGAAGATGTAAATTATCATGGTATGTGATAACAAATACTGAAATCTAATTTGATGCTTTCTATTGGTTTATAAAGAAATGTCAGTGAATTAAAATTGATAATACACTGGTTCAAACAGTGAAATTAACCATGAAAATTTCACTGTTGTTCTGTGAGATAATCTTTGAAAAAATATTTTTTATCTGATTGTCCTGTCACATGTGAGGACGTGGTTTCATGACGTTAAGACGTCATTATTTCAGCAAAATACAGAAATTATCATTTTAAATCATTAAATAAGATGAAAATTTGTTGAATTTGGTTGATGGAATATCGATTTTAATTCACTAGTCATCATAGAAAAAATATTTTTTCTATGAACACTCGTGAATTAAAATCAATTTGAACAAATCCAACAAATATCCTCTATATTAACAATCCATTACAACTCCTTGCAGTGTCTGTCATTCTGGTTTTCATATCTAGCAGTGTATTGTGGTCATCATTGTTAAAAAATCATCCTTGGTGACAAAACTGTCTACGCCAAAAGGTCCCTTTTTTGGTTGTTAGCCCATGCTGCATATTACTTCATGCGCTAATCGAGGAGACTGTCACTACTATGACATGTCATTTACAAGGTCATCATGACGACACATTTTATGGATCTGTAAAGTCATCATGACATCACAAGTTCACGAGTTGAGTAGGGCAGTTATTATGTCATCAGATCAATGTATTGTATGGTGTTTATTATGACATGGCCCAATTAGCGTAGGCGTGGTATGATAGCATGGTGTTATTACGTCACCAAATGTGAACATGGCCTTTCTGTGATTATGTTTAATAACTGTTTGACACAAATGGAGGCAAATATCTCTGTCTATTAAAGACTTAATCTGTATTCATCTGTGTGTATATTTTCAGTCTTATTATGTAATGACTTTCTCCTGCTGTTTGCGTGATGGTCCAGTCAGATATTGACATGGTCGTATATTATAGCTGCGTTTTGAAATGTATATTAAAGTGTGAATTGATTTTGACATGAAATTAGACCAATAAAACAACAGATATTTTATGGTTTATTTGAGTCTTTTTGTTTAACTAGATGCCCTCGCTGACCCTGCTTCATACAATCCTACTTTGTTCACACAGCCTCGATATGTTATACAAACTATAATGGGAACTATGGCAAAAAAAATCTGAGTATTTTGGGGTTGGGTCGGATCAAGGTTAATTAAGTAAGTAACAAATAAACACCATTTAATAAAGCGTGTTCTTTAGCACTTCACACATTTGAGTTTTTGCCAAATCAGAAATATAGACCATGAAATTGATGCAGTCAGAAGTAGTACAATGCATTTAATAAACTCTTTAATATTGACTCGTGTAACTATTTTCTTTAGCTCACCAAACAAAAGGGGCTCATGTGGAACTTTTGGGATACCGTGATGTCCATCGTACTTTAGTATTTGAGGTGCATGTGTACACTTTTTCTGTTAACGACTTCTCCCTTTGAGCAGTTGTAAGATTAAACAATTACTTGACAGGTGTGATCCTCTGATGCATCTCTTTTTAATTTGTTAAAATTGTTCCAGTCCTTTTCATATGTAGATGGCATGATCAAAAATATTTATTATAAACATGACATTAGGGCTTCAATATTTAAAATCATACGATGATGCTCTACAACGTTTTTCAAGTTATACCCCAGCGGTCAAAATTGGCTCTGCACTGGGGTAACTTGTTTTCCAAATGAACACACAGTGGAAACTACACAATTCTTCATCTCTAAAACCACAAGGGTCAGGGCTAAAATTTAGTAGTCATCTATTAAGTTTCTTCAAATAATGCCCCTGGGGTAAAGACTTGCCACACCCCAGTGGTCACATGATTGGTGTCGCACTGAAGTGCGGCGACTCGTATGTAATACTACATATATTGATACAGTATGTTTAATATTAGGTAAAATTGAATTTGTAGCAAAATGAATTCATTAATTCAATAATTGTTTACTTTGCAACATACTATTCCACTTAAAATGATCATCAAAGAACATCAAAGGTGTGCTTTTACTCAATTCATCAATACAATAGTTATAATTGTTTAATTCGTATCATAGTATTCCACTTAAAATTACCATCAACGAACTTCAAAGCTGTGCTTTTACTCAATTTTTCAATGATCTCAATAAAAGAAAGAAAAATTTCAGGCCCTTATAAAAACAAGTATAATTAATTGGTAAATTTGTTAGAGGCTTCCCTAAAAACAACCATCAAAAATCATTAATTAATATTTTAATCACTCAGGACACAACTTACATCATTTTTTTATCATTATTTATTCAGACACATAAAATGCATTATTACAAATAACTACTTCAAATACACATTTTCATATTATGTATACCCCAAAATGGGGGTGAAACGTCTGGGGAGGAAACGTCTTGGAGGGGCGGGGGGGGGGGGACGTCTGCCACCCATTTGGGGGTTATAACATAAAATCATAGATAATGGTTATACCTGTATCTTTTTCTGTTTTGATTAAAATAATCGGCCAATATATTAATATTTACAGTAGAAAAAAATCATTCCATGTAACTTCATTGAGTGCCTTTTACACTGAAATTCCCGACGCCCTTTGATGCTTTGCATCAATAGTTATCTTGTGTATAATTGCTTTAGATAATGAAATATTAAGTTAGAAGTTTTCTTTCATGCTGTAACAAGGCATGCTTAAACAATGATGTCACGCAGAAAGCTAAAAACGTGTCGGTAGGTTATGTATTTAAACCGGGCCTTCACATTTTACATTTGTCTCAAAACTCCTCAGATGTCTTGAAATGCACAAAAAAGCCTTCTGCTCAAAGTTAAATGGTGATATATATGATGTTGTTTAACACATGATTCAAAATGGCTGATGCAAGGTTGGTTTACATAATTGTATATTTCAGAGTCGCTGTTTGCAATGCTTTACAAACTGCATCAAAAAGATTTGGATGCATTCCCTTACGAACTCGTGTGGGTTATCTCGTTCACATGAGATAGGTATATCGTTACCATGACCTACTTAGTACTTCACACAAGATTGGTTTGTCGTTTCCATTATTGACTTTGTACTTCCCACAAGATTGTTAAACCCTTACCATGAACTACGTAGTAATTTACATGAGATAGATAGGTTGTTAACATGACCTACGTAGTACTTCACATTTGATAGATAAATCGATACCACGACGGTTAAGTGACGGTAAATAGCACAATTAGAATCTACGATTGTCATGTGGAATATTATATTACTGTATATAGAGAATAACGGGTAACTGCCCAATAGTGTTTGTATAAATCAGGCTTATAATAAATAATTCGTGCTGAGCCCGATAAGTTACAAAACTGTAACCTGTTATTTTGTTAACTATACCTCTCCGTTCCATTTTAAAAGGGATGATGAAAACAAAAATCGCTACGACGCTGCATTTTTAACGGGAATGAATATAATAGGGTGACTTTTGACGTGCTAATAATGAGCTTAATATTTGTCGAATCAGTTTTGTGCGCGTTTTATTGCCTTTTGTGTCTAAAATATGTTACATCTAGGAACCAAATTGTTTGTTTTGTTAAATCCCCCCCCCCGGGTGGAAAATGGTACCATTTGAAATTAGAAGGCACAAGGTACTTTTTTGCGACAATTGGGCGAAATCTGACCCTTGTTTACTAATATGATGACTTAATAGTTCATTCCGAGTAATATGACTAACCTCCAAACATTGAATGATATGGCAACTTCCTGTTGAACGAATATAAAAATATATGTAGCATTATATTAGGCAGATATCAAAGCAATAGTCTCAAATTAATACTTGACGGAGGATGAAAGCGACACACACCTATAAATATACCAATACAAAGTCCACATAGAATGTTTGCTTACAAGATTTACTGTCTTAACCGTAAATTTAAATCACTAGTCGAAGTTCGCTTTATGAGCAGTTTGAACATGTCTTATATTCGTACAGCTATATAGGATATATTTGGTATTCAACCTTGAATGAACCATACGTAAACCAAACTACAATAAATTTGGCCTAATACTCCGACCTACGAATCTGTTAAATATATAATTATCACTTAAAGGAGCATTTTCACGTTTTTGTAAATTGACGAAATAAAAACAAATTGTTTCAGAATCGCACATTTTTGCTGTAGTTATGATACTTGTAAGTAATACTGAACATTTACCATGCTCTAAAATATACATTATATGCATCTTTCCACGATTTAAAAACCTGAAAATTATAAAGCGTTGCAACGCAAAACATTGATAGTATAAAATACTTACTGATAGTTTGAGCACGAATGGCCAAGTGGTCTCAGCGATGGACTTTTACTCCAGGGTTCAGTGGTTCGTGTCGTGCCCAGTTTAGGGTTACTTTTATTTATTTCTTTAATTTTATTATTGTTTTTTTTACTGGAGCTTTTAGACCCAATGTTAACATTTATCAATATAAAGCATTTAATGGCAAATTTCAATACATGCCAAAATCTGTGAAAAGTCACCTTTAATAGTAACTTAGTTGGTAAACACGGCACGCGGTTTAGACATATGGAAATCGAAAGTGGTTTTGTAAAGAAATCACAAAATGGCGTCTAACTTAAACACTTCGCAGCAAAAGGGGTCAGATGTATTTTATGAAGTTTGTTGTTCTGTTTGCGAAGAGGATGGCATACATAATGAAGGACTGTTTCATTGTAAAATATGTTTTAAAACATACTGCGACGACTGTGTGAAAATGCACAAAAAACTACTTAAGGATCATGCGGTGTCAGCGAAATCTGACGGTGAGAGCTGGTATGTTGCGAACAAAGTGGACGATACTATAGAGTTATGTGAGGAGCACACGACTGAGAAACTGACGATGTTCTGTGAAGATCATGAACAGTTGCTATGTCATTTATGTCTCCTCCTAAAACACAGGTCAGTGAGTATTGATATAAATTTATGTTAAGGCCAAGTAGAAATCACACCTGTTTCATGTGTGTGTGTGTATATATATATATATATATATATATATATATATATATATATATATATATATATATATATATATATATATATATATATATATATACTACTACTACAACTACTACACTACTACTACTACTACTACTACTATTACAACTACTACTACTACTACTACTACTACAACTACTACTACTACTACTACTACTACTACTACTACTACTACTACTACTACTACTACTACTACTACTACTACTACTACTACTACTTTACTACTTCTACTACCTACTACTACTACTACTACTACTTCTACTACTACTACTACTACTACTACTACTACTACTACTACTACTATTACTACTGCTACTTCTTCTTCTACTTCCATTCCTCCTCCTCCTCGTACTACTACTACTTCTACTACTACTACTACTACTACTACTACTACTACTACTACTACTACTACTACTACTACTACTACTACCACCACCACCAACAACACCAACACCACTACCACCACCACCATCACTTCTACTACTACTACCACAACCACCACCACCACAACAACCACCACTACTACTACTACTACTACTACTACTACTACTACTACTACTACTACTACTACTACTACCACTACTACTACTACTACTACTACTACTACTACTACTACCCACCACCACCACCACCACCACCACTACCACCACCACCATCACTTCTACTACTACTACTACTACCACCACCAACACCACCACCACCACACTACTCTACTACTACTACTACACTACTACTACTACTACTACTACTACTACTACTACTACTACTACTACTACTACTAGTACTTCTACTACTACTACTAGTACTACTACTACTACTACTACTACTACTACTACTACTACTACTCCTACTACTACTACTACTTCTTCTACTACTACTACTATTACTACTACTACTACTACTACTACTACTACTACTACTACTTCTACTACTACTACTACTACTACTATTACTACTACTACTACTACTACTTCTAATACTACTACTTCTACTACTACTACTACTACTACTACTACTACTACTACTACTACTACTACTACTACTACTACTACTACTACTACTACTACTACTACTACTACTACTACTACTACTACTACTACTACTACTACTACTACTACTACTACTACTACTACTACTACTACTACTACTACTACTACTACTACTACTACTACTACTACTACTACTACTACTACTCTACTACTACTACTACTACTACTACTACTACTACTACTACTACTACTACTACTACTACTACTACTACTACTACTACTACTACTACTACTACTACTACTACTACACTACAACTACTACTACTCTACTACTACTACTACTACTACTACTACTACTACTACTACTACTACTACTACTACTACTACTCTACTACTCTACTACTACTACTTCTATTACTACTACTACTACTACTACTACTACTACTACTACTACTACTACTACTACTACTACTACTACTACTAATACCATTACTACTACTACTACTACTACTACTACTACTACTACTACTACTACTACTACTACTACTACTACTACCACTACTACTACTACTACTTCTACTACTACTACTTCTACTACTACTACTTCTATTACTTCTACTACTACTTTAACTACTTCTTCTTTTACTACTTATACCAACACATCTACCAACACTTATTTCTCTTACTTATAACTATATAGGAATAATAAAACATTTTCTTCCCGTTCAAATTAGGGATCAACCATTCGCAATGGAATAAAGTTTATACTTGTCCAAAAAGGGTCCTAAAAATCCCTATGAAGGTTTCCACACAAAAACACATTTTAATAAATATATTTCAATATTTAATTTAATGTAAATCCAGCGTTTTAAGTTGAACCTTAGTAAATATAATATTTAAATCACTTTTCTTCTTAATTTTTAAGTGTTTGTTAGCAAAAAATCAACAACACTAGCTTACCAATTTTAGTCAAAACGATGCATTTCCCCAATAGTAAGGGGCACGGCCCCATTCCCAAATTAATGAAAAATACGACTGTAATAACAAAAAGACTAATAATAATAATGATAATAATCGTTATATTAATAGTTAACAATAATTACTATAACAATATGCTATTATGATTATCATTTCTATTATTATTAGTAGTATTAGTATTATTATCATTATTATATTATCAATATTATTATTGTTGTTAGTATTTAAATATATATTTTTATCATTATTGCTATTAAAAAAACAACATCGTCTCCATTGCCTTTATCATCATGTTCAACAATCATCACCACCAACATCTTCATCATCACCATTATCGCCATTAATTAACATCAACATTAGCAGCATGACGTAAGACTCGACATAATATAATCAGAATAATCTACATCCATATGTTCCGTTTCACGCACATTTGCATTTCATGCAATGCAGTAAGGTGTTTACATTGGCTGAACAGGCCAAATCAAACTCACAACGTATACCCCTCGTTCAAGTGACGGAAGGAATAGAAAAGTCGCAGAAGCGTTTAAAGGATATGGTGGACAGAGGAAAAGATAACATAAAATCACTTAAAGCTTCTTACGAACACATTTGTGAAGAAATACTTGATGAACGTCGACAGATCAACGAGAATCTTGACCGACTTCAGCAAAACACCATAAGAGAATTGGAATCAATTCACGAGCGCTTAAATAATTCTATTGAAGATGACACCAAGCGATGCTTAGAATGTATTTCAAAGTTAAAGATATATGGCGCTAAGCTCAAAGACAATATTCTACCTGAACGAACTTTTATTACGTTAAGAAAATGTATTGATCAAACTGCTGCAGCAGAATCACTCCTAAAAATCATGATCAAGAATGATGGACCTTATATTAAATTCCAGCCTAACCGTGAATTGATTCAATGTCTTGCAGACTGCACTGATCTTGGGAAAATCATCATAGGCGATCCACAACATAACGTTGATCCAAACAAGATTGTCAGCATCGAGGACAAGTCAGAATATAATGTTCGAACAGCTACTGATGAATTCTCATGTGGGATTACGGGTATATGTTCGACTTCCAACGGGGATCTCGTCATTGCTGACTTTGACAATAATTGTGTGAAACTCCTTAATCAGGCTTACAAGGTGATTGATCAAGTTCAGCTTCCTACTCCTCCGTGGTCCATGTGTAACATTTCTTCCGTCGAGATGGCGGTGACTGTTAGCGAACAAAATGATGATGCTCTTAGCGGGATTCATTTATTACGGGTAGATGGCGGAAAGATTATACGCAAACAGGTTCTAAAAATGAATCATGTCTGTTATGGAATTGCGCATGTCGATGCAGAAGCGTTTGTGACTTCCGGTACTGCGTTGTACGAATACACAATGGGCGGACGGTTAGTTAAGAAGTTATACGAAGATAGAACTGGACTACACCGAGGTAATATATGAGTACATTATTATTTTCCTTTTTATCAGGGATGCTTTGCACTTTGTGTTTACATATGAATGAAACTGATAAAGATGAGATCTGAGCGTAGATTGTATTGTTAATTACATAGGGCAGGCACATGGTGAAGGACCGACTTTAATGTTCTATAAGGGTTACAACGACGTTAATTGAAATCATGCACTCTAGTCCTGTTCCGAAACGTCATCTCCGATCAATTAAAATTGTTTGACAGGTATTTCAATTATCAAAGTATCTCAATCATGACATAAATGAGTTATGTACTAATAATGTTGTTTACAACAAAAGAAGCTTAACACACTAAGCATCACATGCGGTCACAATTTTTCAAAATTTCTTATATTTTTAAGAATAACTGGCTTAAGTCTTTAATGTTATAAAGTCGTAATACTCTTTTAAAGTTGATTTAGTTTTTTTAATAAATATGTTCCTATTTTTTATTTCAGGTATTTTTCCATTTAAAGGTTATACATTTTAACGATAACTGTTTGATAACTATTGATATGAGAATAAGTGAGCTTACGCTAATACTATTTAGAAAGAAATACTAATATTCAAGATTTCGTGTCAGATTGTGTAAGTTGTATTCCTCATATAGTTGTAGGTGTTGGGGTGAGTCCTGATGGGAAGATGATCTATGTGACGGACTTAATTAATGGCATGCTTCGCACGCTGACCAGGGATGGAACAGTCACAGCTACGTTCCAGGATCCCGCATTCAAACATAGCATGATTACAGCTTACATACATGTGGCAGCCACAGGGCAGGTTTTCGTCTGTGGTGACAACTCCATAAGTCAAGTGGATACAGTCGGCAAGACAATCCTCAATACCATCTCTGTTGACAGTGCAAAACCTGCATCTGTCTACTTTAATGAAGAAACGAGAAAACTAATAGTTGGATTTTCGAACCACGACAACATCAATGAGTTCAAAACAAAAAAAGTTCCGACTTTTTAATTGACAAAAAAGCAAACAAAGAAAGTAATTACAGCATTACGTAATTTATACTATTATTCATTTATTAACCGAATTTCTATTTCAATAAATTAAGAAGCTTTCATAATTAAATTCAACCTTTTTATTATTTTCATTTTTTGTACAATTTTACATTAACGGAATTTACCTATTGCATGTTATTTACTTTCGGTAAACGGTTGCGATTTTATTAATATCATTGAATTTTGGTTTTAAAATGCATGTTTGTTTTTGTATGTATTAAAGTATTTTAGACTTTTATTCAGATTTAATTTCATATCGTCATTTAAAATGTTTCCTAGTTATAGCAATCACAGTCAGATTAGCTACAACTAGACTGGATCAAAACATGGAAATAATGGCATTCATTATAGTCAGCTCACCTGAGCATGAAGTGGTCAAGGCAAGCTATTGTAATCACCCTACGCCCGTTTTCTTTCAGCGTGTATTGTGCTTTGTGTGTCATCAACTGTTAGCTCATTAACATTCTAGAGGTAACATGTTTTATCCGATCTTGATTAAACTTGGTCAGCATATTTATCTGGACAATGAATTAATCTGAGTCACGTTAGCGTAAAAATAGGTGACCATGTAAAATGTTTAAAAAAGACAGAATTATTACCACTTTAAGGCCTTATTTATTACTCATTCATGATAAAATTTTGCCGGAATTGTAATCCTGACATTGTCTAGGCCAAGATTGAATCTGGGTCCCTTGCTTCCCAAACCTAGGTCACCAGGTCAAATCTTTGAGAAACCTTGTAACTAATCTAAAGGCCCAATATATGACTCAAACTTGATGAAGCCATGACAAAATGTGTGTATGTCAATATAAAGGTCAGGTTTGAATCTGGGTCAGGTGTGGTCAAAAACTAGATCACTTGGTCAAATCCTTGAACTCAGATGCGCGCACAAGGGCCATTATTAGAAAATCGCTATACTGCCTTCGCTGTGTAGACTTTGTTGACTATATCGTGTATAAGATATTTGACTCCATAATATATTTCATCTGCAAAAATATTTGAAGCTTGAAAAAAAAATTGTTAGTAATGATTGTGAGTGAATATGTAAATAATATTGCTTTTTGCTATTAGCTGTGAAATAAAGTGCAATTGCATACGAAATATTTAGAGTAATAAGATTATGAATGATTATGACGTGGTTATCATTCACAATTTTATTGTATTATATCCGGTTCTCGTCGTTATATCATATAAAGATAGTGTATTGTTGTTAGAATTTGTACTAATCACGAAGTCAATCAAAGCCTTAAGGAACTTCTATCTTTCAAATGTTGTAGTTTTTGTATTTCATAAATTAAAATCACCGTTTAGAGTCCCTCTTTTGTTTTTGTTTCGAATTGATAGACGATATGCTTATTGGGAATTGGAACATATTTAAAAGCTGAATGAATAACATCATCCTACCCATTGTTGGTCAGTCATTGTAAACAAGGATTACATAAAAATTCAATGTATAACTAATTTATATGCACGATGTTAATATTTGTGGTATATATTGATAAATTGATAATGTGAAACAATACTACCATTATTGAAGGAATGTGAAAATTATGTCAAGAATAGTTTGATTCACCTGCAGAATTTTGTCAATTTGTTCTTTAAACTTTGCATCAAACCAAGTCTTCAGCTATCTACCTTGTTTCAAGATAAACACTTCAACGTGTCATTGCATCTATTCTTTAAGTGTAATGTTCATGAACACATTTCACTTGATTAACTGCGTGAATTTTTATCTGGATTTAGATCAGTACATAGAGAATAACAGGTTACTGCCATGTAGTTGTGTAATCTATTAGGTAAGGCGAAGAAAAAAAGTGAAAGGCGAGGCTTGTCAAGTAGTTGTTTTATACGTGTCGAGCCTTTTTTATGTTTATTATAAATTAAAGTAAGGATTTTGAAAGAAATCATGAAATTTAATCAAGCTGGATTTAAAACAACAACAACATGAAAATGTTTATGACGTTTGATTTGTTTACCAAGACGTCATGAGCACTTTCGGTTAATTTTTTGTAAATGTGTATGTTGCATTTTGTGTCTACAATATATGACAAATTAGTATCAAATTGTTTGTTTTGTTAAGTAGTACTATGACCTGCGTCGAAGCATTGACTCATATAACAACTTCCGCTATACGTAATAAAAAGCTTGTCAAGTATGAAAAAAAAAGAATAACAGGTTAAGAGGCTAAGAATAAATAAATGGCGAGGCTTGCAGAGTCGGTTTTTATTCGTGTCGAGCCTGATATTTTACATAACGATTAGTAACCTATTTTTTGTTTATCATAGCTATACGCCGCCATTTTGAACGAATTAGTAAAAAAAACTCTACCGCTCTGCACCTCTGGCGGGAAATATTTGTAAAATAAGTTTGAGCAGTTTTGATGATTTTTGTGTATTTAATGTACTACAACTTTGTATCAATTCGCTTGACTTGTTGAATTTGTTTAATTTCTGACGAAATTGAATACTTTACATTTGATTTCGAGTGATAGTCGTACCTCTATATATTGACTGCGCCTCTTTATCTCTTTATCAAACCACTATATATAATTTATCACACCTGCGTTGATATCGGCTTGATACAAAGGTGCCTGTTTTATTAAAACACAATATCAGAAATTGTTCAGTTGGTTAATGTTTATAGGTTAGCCTATAACGCTTCCAAATCAGGCATTGGTACCACTCCAAGCGCCTTAGAAAAATATAATTATATGAGCCGCTCTCTGTGAAAAGAAGGTTTAACGCATTTGCGTTAAGTGCCACTTTCCGCCTTACCTTGGTATTTCCTAAGAAAAGACTTTCTTTACACAAACAATATCATAAGGGCGGAAAGTGTCGTCACTGATTAGCCTGTGCCGACTGCAGAGGTTTAATCTGGGACGATACTTTACACACATGAATTCAACGCCCTTTTTACAGAGCACGGCTCATTTGTTTTGTTACGTCTATTCTGACAAGCATTGTTTGTTATGATTTCAGAAGCATTAATGTTTTTGGTTTATTTTATTATCTCGGTTATTCTTTTGTTTAAAATGATGTACATTTAGAGTTGCTGTGTGTATAAAAATATTATATGCGATTGTTTTATGTTAATTGTCATTTAAATACTATGTTATAAGTTTGTGTTTCTTTTTTCTAATTTGCTACTGGAATTTTCTATTTGCTTATATATGGTCTAAATAATACATGTTTGTATTCGTCCATTGAACTAATAATTCTTTTCTGCCTGATCGTATTATTTTATGTATCCTTATACTCGCAAGCTTTAGTTTGGCCTGTGTACCTACCCCAAGTTATATTTTGGACTGTGTTTCCAACAAAGTAATTACATGTATTATGATTACCAATCATTAACTTTTAACTGTATCTTTTTCTGATCCGGATTTACGAATGCTGGTGTTGCTACGAAGCGTATAACGGCACATCACATATACATTAAACTGATTTCCCTTACAGAAATGAAAAGGTAACGGCTGACTAGCCGCTAGGTAGCGGCTACCTAGCCGCTACCTAAAAAGGTAGCCGAAACGGGTATCCTGGAGGTAGCGAAGTCAGCCAGTAGCGGCTAGGTTGCGGCTGAGTAGCCAAAACATATAGCCGCTAGCGGCTACCATAGCCGCTAGCGGCTACTGTAGCCAAAAGGTAGCCAGAAACAGAACACTGCGAAATATTTCCATTAATTTGACAAATTGTCAGACGCTAGCTAGCCAAAAACAAAACTTCGGTACAACAACCTATATTAAATGAACAAATTGTTAGCCGCTAACGGAAACTGTACCCAAAAGTAGCCGACAATCAAACTTGTGTAAAATCACTTATATGAACAAAGTGTCAGACACTGGTGGCAACTGTAGTTTAAAAGTAGCAGCACAGTGCGATTTATATCTGCCATCCAAATGTGACCTTGACCTGGAAGATATGGGTCTGGGTGTTCCGCATGGCATGTTCTCTCATTATGGTGGAATTTGTTAAAAAAAATCAAAATACCTTGATGAATGAAAGAGGTGTGGACCGAACAAAACAAGAGCTGTCAGAGGACAGCGCGCTCGACTAATCGAGTGCTTGATAGTATAACGTAAGCCATCATGGGGAAATTGTTCATATTCAATAAGGTCAATGTAATATAGGCATATTCTAAGTGGGAGAGGATCAAAATTAAAACAAATTGATCGCTTATGTTTTAAAGAAGTTATAAAGTATTAAAGGGGCCATAATTCTGTCAAAATGCCAATCAGAGTTACATAACTTTGCCTGCCTAGTGCCCTTATGGTAGTTAGTAAGTGTTGCAAGTATGAAAGCAATAGCTTTGATACTTTAGGAATAAAGTGGACCTAAACAAAAAACTTAACCAAATTTTCAATTTATTAAGTACAAAAAGGCAACATAATTCTTCCACAACGCTTGTTACGGTTTTCTGCTCTTGTTTATAGATTGGGTCATGTTGGTAAAGAAGTATGCAAAATATAAAAGCAATATGACAAGGTAGATAGAAAATGTTTGAGGTGGTACGCAAACTTTAACATAGATCTTCCAATAATATGCATATTGTAAGTGAAAAAAGTGCCATAATTTTTACAAATGCTTGTTACAGTTGTCTGCTCTTGTTTATAGATTGGGGTCATATTGGTAAAGAAGTATGCAAAATATAAAGCAATATGTCAAGGGACATAGAAAAGATTTGAGGTGGTAAGCAAACTTTAACATAGAGTTATCAATAATATGCGTATTCTAAGTGAAAAAAGGGCCATAATTCTTACAATATGCTTGATACAGTTGTCTGCTCTTGTTTATAGATTGGGGTCATGTTGGTAAACAAGTATGCAAAATATAAAAGCAATATGACAAGGTACATAGAAACTATTTGAGGTGGTACGCAAACTTTAACATAGATCTACCAATAATATGCATATTGTACGTGGAAAAAGGGCCATACTTCTTACAAATGCTTGTTACAGTTGTCTGCTCTTTTGTATAGATGTATAGATTGGGGTCATATTGGTAAAGAAGTATGCAAAATAAAAAGCAATATGTCAAGGGACATAGAAAATATTTGAGGTGGTACGCAAACTTTAACATAGATTTATCAATAATATGCATATTCTAAGTGATAAAGGGCCATAATTCTTACAAAATGCTTGTTACAGTTGTCTGCTCTTGTTTATAGATTGGGGTCATATTGGTAAAGAAGTATGTAGCTCCGTCAATATTTTACGTTTTTTAATAGTGAGGTGTAACCTTTCTCTTGTTCTTTATTCTTTTTACTTTTGTGGTGTCACCTGACTTGATCAGGTGGTCAGTTACAAGAAAAGTTTGAATGTTTAAAGAGAAGACGTTTTAAGTCTTTGTTTTGTCGTTGTTTAATGACATTGGTTTGAAATAAGATGCGTTGATTATAAGGTATACATTGTAGTTCTGTGTCTATTGATGTTTGTAGTGAACTGCATTCACATTGCTTTCATTTCTGGAATGTTTTCACGCGTTTCTAATTTAGATAACATGTTTTCGCGACTGCGGAAATAGCGGCTCAATGGTTCTTACTTCTTATCTTTAATTTTAAACCAGTTGAACTAAATGGCACTAACTAACGGTTGCATGTAATTAATTTACAACAGCCGCACATGTAGATGTGTAAGTGAGAGGATTGAAAGAAGAGGTGTTTGATTATCTAAATCGGTAATGTATTATGTAGTCAATATAAATTGCCGCCTAAGAGTCTTTTGATGATTTTTACTTTGGCAGACTCTTGGCGTCAATAGTCCACTCTATCTTTTTAATAGCGAGAGTTTTCCTTCTTTGTCTATATTGATGCGCAAGGAATTTGGTGCGCAACATTCAAGCCCCGATATCAGACAGTTAATATCAACGGAATGCAATAATATTTACATACCTGTGTAGATAATTCATTTCTCAATAATGTTCCGTAAGATTTATGTAATGACTCTTTCAATTTTGCACGCCTGACCAATTTAAATCAACACACTACTCACATTTTCAATTCCAATCGCTGTGCCCGCTGTATACGGCAGGTAGATTTTAATCGATAACGTATCCTATTACACAGTAATGCCTTCTTCTGATTGGTTGATATTTAAATATTTCATAACATGGCGAGAGGTCAGTGATTGTATTGCGATTTAAGCAGAAGTTTAACTGAAAGAAAGTATGCCTTTTAACTTCAAATCGACGCTATTTGAGGTAAAAATGGACTTATTAACTAAAACTTTATGAGTTAATAATGTTATTTTGCAATTTTAAGCATATTAATATAATAGTATTGTATTTATTTTTCGTTATGGTTTTTGCAGACCGGAGTTTCAGCGTTCAGATTTATTCTGAACGCGAATTATTTCAGCTAATGTATTATGTATTGTTAGTTCTGGTGGTTTAGGTCCAGAAAGGCCGAATACCAAAAAGGCCTCAAAGCGTACCAAAAAGGCCGAAAATTGAACTAAAAAGGCCTTAAAGCAATTATTGTTTTTTTTAGGCTTCAAACTGTGTGTACAAAGAAATACACATAAATTAACATGGAATAAGACCTAAAACAGGTATGATTTTTTTATTTTCTTAATTTGTTGATTATGTTTAAATATATATTTACGATTTATACAGTCAATGAACATGCACAGTCACACAATTTATTTAACAAAATTTACATAATCAAGCAAACATTTACAGACAATATACAGTCACACTGACAAAATACAACATCATTACATCATATTATTCTTAAAAATGTTTTTTTGTCTTTATTACAAAATATACATATTTTCAATCAATTTAAATTACATAATACAGCGATTTTCCTTGTCCAATTGGGAAAAGTACCCGTCCCGGTCCGATTGGGAAAAATTGAGTTGTGAAAACCTCAAAATTGGGAAAAATCAAGTTGTGAAATCCTGAAATTGGGAAAATCGCGTCGTGAAGTTTGGGTCTTATTGAATACATCATACAGTTCATACTTAATTGAACATACCAGGGCTCGCGCTGTCGTTCGCCACTTGAGCCATTTGCGAAAATATTGAGAATTTGGCTCAAGAAAAATCCGATTTGCGAAAATGCTAAAATCTCGTAAATTTTCATTGAAAACAGCCGCCATTTTAACCCGAAACTGGTTTTCTATATTTTTCTCTTTGTTTCAATGAAAGTATTCGCAATTTAAACAATGAACGAAAACCGGTCTGCACCTGTATCGAGACATCGCTTGACCTTATTGTTATTGAAGTGCACATGGTAGCTGGCCAATCAAAACTGAGCTCGCTTACACATGAAATGACGTTGTTGAATGAAACGTAAAAATGGGTGGAGCTTTGAATACACAGTTAATATTGTCGTCTGCAAACAAAATAGCGGCCGGTCGCAAATGTCGTATTATAAGATTAAAAATGAAAATAAGCGTGACAATAAATGAATTATTTTCAAGCTGACTATCGATCTAAATTAAAGAGTGATTATTAAATAATTAGTTCTATGTCGTTGATGTTACAACTTTCTGCCGATTTTCGATTGAAATGAAAAGGTGATAATTAATTAATTTGATCGTTTTACTCACACACTATGCTTACTAACAGCGGTAGGGCTGCAGCAATATACCGGTATATCGGTATATATCGCAATACGCAATCCGCATATTGTATTGCGATATGATTTTCATCATACCGGTACGAAAATTTTACAAAAATTCATTCACATTTCGTCCAGAAAAGCCATCCGAAATAATGATAAAAAGGTTAACAAAACAAAGCAGTGTAAATTATTTTTTACGTAAAAATAGCATTCTAAAAAGTGTATTATACGGAGTAGCGTTGTTACATGGGAGCATTCATTCGATGCTTTTGAACAGATTATCGTTGAATTAATTGCGCACAGCTGTAAATGTTTCGTTTGATTCTGATTTGAGCATTATTTGTAATCCGAATTTCGGAAACACGCTTCCAAATTTGAATGCTAACGCGACAATAAAAAATTATAGCGTCAAATAAAAAGTGCTTTATCCTTTGTCTCAATAAAAACCGCGCGAAAATTATACAGACATGTAGAACGTCGCATGGAAAGTAAGGGTGTATTTTGTGTTGTATAAAAACGGGAACATCACGTCAGCTGAATTACGCGTGTTCAGTGGGAAAAACGCCCCGGTTGGACGTTATTTCATCACATCTTTAAATAGTAACAATTGCAAAAATGTATTTGATACTTATGAAAATTTGCGAATGTTTGTGTTTCTTATTATTCTTGAGCACATTTATAGTAAATATTTACCAGAATTTGCTTTAAAATTGGAATTTATGGGATTATCGGGTAATTGGCAAGTTATAATTTTGGTACAAGTTAGCAATATATTGCGATATATTGCAATACGGGTTTTTGAACTGACAATATATTGCGATACGGTTTTTGGCGTATTGTTGCAGCACTAAACAGCGGCGTATTTTAATCAAAGGAAAACTTGAAAAACACACGCGGTTTAATTGCAATTAGTTTAATTAAAGTTACGAATTTGTAACGCATAGGAAGAGTTATTCATGTTGTCTTCTATATAAATGGAAGTAACCACTTTGTCCGTACAGTGTCAAACAAAGAACTGAAGCTGAGTCTGTATGCCAAAAGTTCATTAACATTATGGTCACAAGTCTTAATAGCAGGTTTTCAGACAACAGTGATGGGTCTGCCCTTACAGCCATGAGCAATCTATTTGACCCCAGTATCCCAGTCCCACAAATACACTCAGACATTGACACTGTCTCTGACTACTTAGGTACTGTAGGAATTGAAGGCTCACAGTCTGAACTGCTTTGCTTTGCCAATTTTGCAAGAGCCAGCCATAATTCTAGAAACAAGTCAGTGGCTGACATACACTCTGCTGCAAATTTAGCAATTAAAAATGTCCATTCCTATCCAGCATCAGCAGAAGCTGCCAAAAGGTTGTTAGTATCCCCAGTGTCTACAGTTGATTGTGAACAAGGGTTCAGTAGTCAGAATGTAATCAAAATGATTTAAGAAATTGTTTGACTGTAAAAAATTTGGAACATCTCATGAAAATCTCAGTTGAAGGAAAAGACTGCAAAGATATTGACTTTAAAGTGATCTACAAACTGTGGGCTGGTAAAAAACAGCGCAGAATAATAATAAAATAATAATGACACATGTCAGGACTTTGTTCTCTGTATATAGCAGGATTTGTTTGCAATGTATTTTGTGAATGAAATGTATGCTTGTATTTTACATGCCATTCATCTTGTTAAAAATGTGCTGTATGAAAATATCTCTATTACTATGAAAATTGTGATGTGATGCATATTATGATGTGACATGTGCTTGTTGTCATTTAAAGAAATATGAAAAATCTATAGTATATATTGTTATTTAAAACAAACGAAAACTGGTTGGCAATAGGCCCAAAACGCACCACAGACAATCTAGGATCCAAAAAAATTCGGTGGGGGGGGGCATGCCCCCGGACTCCCCTAGATCTGGGTGGCTCAAACATTTTTTGGGCCAGCGCTAGCCCTGCATACCCATTTAAATAATCATTTGCAGGCATGCCTTAATGACCATTAAGTTATAAAGTTTATATTAATAACAAAATATTATAAAGAACACACCAAATCAATTACTAGTTGTTTTAATCTCTTTTAAAGCAATGTCTCTCTCTTTCATTTTTGTGAAAATTTCAACAATCTTTGATGTTTGATCATCACTCAGTTGCTTGCATCCCTCCCTGCACAGCATCATTAGTGCTGTCAATGTGTCCTGTGATAGATGGTTCCGATTGGTTTTTTGGCATAATATTTGCTATTATGACTCATTTCAAACTACGATAAGGTTACAAACCGACGTAAAACAGTACGCCGACTGCCTGGCAAAAGAACCGGAAACAGTAACAACTCTATTGATTGAATGCGCTGAATAATAAAACCCGAAATTAATCGAGCGCGTGGTTACACACAACTATACGATTTTCTTTGTTCGCTCGCCGAAAGTTGTTTTTTTTTACGAAACTTTCGATCGTTTTGAGAAAAAATTCGGACGCTGATTGGGATTTTTCCAGATGCCGATTGGGAATTTGGGAATTTTCACTCGATTGGGAAAGTACCGTTTTGGGAATTTGGGAATTTTCGTTCGATTGGGAAAGTACCGTTTACCGGTACTTTATAAAGAAGGAGGAAAATCGCTGTAATAATATGGTTTAACATGTGAATAATATTTTCTATTAAATCATAATGGAGTGCTACATTATGAATGAACTTTTTTATTCGGCTTTATTACAAAAAATACATGTACGAGGAAAAAATACAGACAATGTACAGTCAACGTGACACAATACAACATAATTGACAACATATCTACATAATAAAATATACATGTACAAGAAATAGTACAGACAAGATACTGTCAACGTGACAAAATACAACATAATTTACAACATAACTACATAATGAAATATACATGTACAACAAGAACTACAAACAATACACAGTCAACATGACAAAATGCATGTTCATTAATCCAGCACAACGCCGTACGCCTGACAGACCTTGGCCAGGAGCTCAGAAATGGTGCACTCTCTCGCCTCGTACTTGTCCCAGAGGGAAACCAGGGACTTCTGAACTTTTACCGATCGCGTATACTTTCCAATTTAACGAATAAAAAAGCAACTACTATTATCCACTGTGACAAATGAGCGGGTTATATATTTCTAAAAAATTCTGGATCATATATTTATCTGGCCGCCGCGTAGTTTACAACACCTTCATAACTAATTTGTTACACTTTTAGATGCAAACAGCAAGTTCAAAGAAAATCTTATTTTCTTAATAAAAAAAAAATTAGGTATCTACTCAAGGAAACATATTGTAACTAACGAACAATTCATATGCGATAATTGGCGATAATTTTGCTGCATTGATTACAAAATTAAGGGTTTTTAATTAAAAAACTGGAATATCTACTCAAGGAAAATATTGCGGCTAACGAACAATTTTTGCCGACTTTGATTATAAAATTAACGGCTTTTAAGTAGACTAAAAGTTAAAACCAGAATTAATATGACTATTTAATATATATGATAATAAAATATCAGCATAACTGTTCAATGAAGTACAAGATATTGTATGGCTTTCTGGTATACCATGCGGCCTTTTTGGTTCACTTTTGTGGCCTTTTTGGTAAGGCATTTTGGTAAACAGCCTTTCTGGTACTATACCGTTCTGGCTACCATAACTTTAAATGTCGCTTTTTATGATTTTTTACTGGCGCGACTTTATAGTTATGGACCAACCCCATTAGGAAAGTCAACCAGAAATTCCCGAAAAGTTGACAGTTAACAAAGACCGGTCCAAAACAGCTTTTAATTGCAGTTATTGGCCCAATTGACATGACGCCTTATCAGTGATCGCTCCGCCCACTTAATCATGTGGCTCAGCGGGAAGAAAACCTAGACAAGCTAACACCGAAATGGCTTCTTTGCCTATAGACTGCATATAGATTTACGCGATATTCCGGATGATTTTATGGACTTGTTTAACACCATATTACACTTGTAAAGGGGTTGATGCCATTAAGTTATTCTGCAAATGCAAAAAATATACCATTAAAGAGAACATCAGCTATTTATTATGGGTAAATCTGTACATTAAACACGCTCTCAAACGCTTGCGCGCTTACTGAAATGGAACCCGTTATTACGTGTAATGGTGGTATTTGCAATAAATTAACACCTCACCGGTATTTACCCGTGTTATTAACAAAATTATTACCGACCCCCCCCCCTTCCCGTGTATTTGACACGAAATAGCGCTTTTTAACTGGGAATTCAGTGAAGTTTTACGCGCTTTCTGACGCTGGGTGGGTACCTCAATCCCATATGTAATTGCGTATAAAATTGATATTAATCATATTAAACATTGCTTATGGGACATTTATCAATCACTATAATTTAAAGCGCAAAAACAACACAGTAAGTTTGGACATTTTCTGATATAAAATTAGCGTTGTACGAAATGGAATACGGTCAGGCTATTATAAATAAATAAGGCTACCAATATCAGACGCTCGCGCAGGTACCGACTTCCCCAAAGTTACCACATTTATTGGTTAACTAATATCAGTAATAATAACTCTTTTACAATAGCATTTATCGATACGTCTTTATTAAAATAATAACAAAATGGTTTTCACTTGTTTCTGACACACACAGAAACGCGATTTTTAACGGGTATTTCGTAAAGTTACACGAATTGGGTACCAAAATTCTCAATTATTTTACACGCACACGTGACATAATACATACTTAATAATGCTTAGTTATTGCTTATATGACATTTCAAGTTTGTGAAATAAATTAATGTTCTATAAAGGGATTCTCGGTAATTCTTGAAGCTTCCACTCGCTCTTGTCAAGACCGCATTGCCGCGTTGGAAACGGTATAAATTTAATTCATCTAACTCAGGTTTTTTTTCCACTTTTTGGGAAGATAGCCCATGGCTTTGGAATTGGGAATGTTATTGGCATTTTCATGAAATTGGGAAAATAAATTCATTAGCCTTTTTTTCCACATGAAAAGTTCACTGATTAGGGAAATACTAAATTTGATGTAACTCTTTATAATCATTCAAATTAAAAGAACAAAATCATACACATCTTTGTTAGATGTAATTGAATTGAAATTGAGATAAAATACGCATTAGACTTCTTTCTAAAAAAAAATTTTTTTCTTTTTATTTTTTGGGGGGAAATTGGGAATTTTTGCCACATTTTGGGGAAAAAAGTATACTTTTTGGGATTGGGAACATAGCCGAATTTCATCTATAAAATCGGGCCAAAAAAAAACAACCCCTGTAACTTATCTTTCTGGATACCAAATGTCAGAGTTGCATTAACCCTTTTTACACCGTTTTTGCCATATTTCATTTCCGTTTTTTAATCCGAACAAAATAAACGAAACTTGTTTAAAAAAATGAGATCTATGCATTCGAGCTCCTAGTGTGGATTTAAAGCGTTTATTGGTGACACCACATGAGTGCAAATGTGTAGATACCGTTAATAAGAAAATATATAACATGTCACCTTCAAATAACATGTATGATGTCACTTAAGTGCATTACTATCAGAGTAATAAAACACAGCATGAATTAGGCGTCATGCTGGGTTTTATTTCTCTTTAAGTAATGCAGATGAACCTTGCTTCTGACCTAGGAACTGATAAAACTATTTTTTTTTAAGTGAAATATTATGTTATAATCAGAGCGATAACATAGCTATTTAAATCTGCTAGTACAGTCTGCGAAATAAGCGCACGCCCGTTGGCCTGGGCGTGTAAATTATAGCTCGGGCCTATTAAAATTGCCATATTGTACGCCCGTCGGGCCAGTAGAAATTCCGTGTATCAATATTGTTTCATTTTTAAGTGTGATAAAAGTCATTATTTTGTGAGTACTTCGCGAAGATTTCCGACAGAACTTCGTTCAACTTCGCCTAAAATACGAGATTTAAACGCGTTCCGATTGGTCCATACATTCAACAGTCATTTTCGAGTCGTTACACAGGCCACGTGGTGAACAATTTAGACTGGTTATTCACTATTGGCACACGTCATGCTGATGTGTTTTCTGCTGAAGTAAACTTATTGACGTACGCGGCTTGCATTTCCGGAATAAACATCGTTTTACTTTGTAACCTTGTTTGTGTGTTTATTTCCAAAGTTGTTAGTCCCTACGCGCATAAGGCTGCATAATGCTTAAATACGTAGCTGGAGCGAAGCTTGGCAAGAAACTGCCCACTTTTGATCGTAAGTCAACAAATGACTATGAAAAATCACGGAAACGTGAATTTCAAGAAAAGTGGTAAAAAATCAGTGATGAAGGAGAAGCTACTTCTGTAAGACAGAGTTTAATAAGCTACGCTTAAAAACACAGCATAAGAAAAAAGTCAACTTGTATGATAAAAGTATGCCATCTATGCCTCCACTTGTCAAGTAAACTTCTGGAAAATAACTATCAGGTTGCTTGTTTTACAGGATATGGTTTCTGACTAAAAGAATCCCCAGGATTGCAGTGATGATTAGATGAACGAAGAAGTTGTTTATCACATGTTAAATACTTATAATTAATAAAGGACATAATTACATTGACTTGTTATATTGTGTTGCAATTGTTTTTGCAATAGGCTTTACAGTTAACATACCCTGGATACAATTTTACTATAATAGATTATCTGCTATTGAAAGATGAAACCCTTTAATAGGGTGTATATTTTAACAAATTTACTTTGGGCTAGTAATTTTGCTGCTGGGCTACTTGTTAGCTCATCTATTTTTTGAAAAAAAATTATGAGCTATTGTCATCACCTTGGCGTCGGCGTCGGCGTCCGGTTAAGTTTTGCGTTTAGGTCCACTTTTCTCAGAAAGTATCAATGCTATTGCATTCAAACTTGGTACACTTACTAACTATCATGAGGGGACTAGGCAGGCAAAGTTAGATAACTCTGGCGTGCATTTTGACTGAATTATGTGCCCTTTTTATACTTAGAAAATTGAAAATTTTGGTTAAGTTTTGCGTTTAGGTCCACTTTTTACAGAAAGTATCAATGCTATTGCATTCAAACTTGGTACACTTACTTACTATCATGAGGGGACTGGGCATGCAAAGTTAGATAACTCTGGCGTGCATTTTGACAGAATTATGTGCCCTTTTTATACTTAGAAAATTGAAAATTTTGGTTAAGTTTTGTGTTAAGGTCCATTTTATTCCTTAAGTATCAAAGCTATTGCTTTCATACTTGCAACACTTACTAACTACCGTAAGGGGACTGTGCAGGCAAAGTTATGTAACTCTGACTGGCATTTGGACGGAATTATGGGCCCTTTATACTTAGAAAATTGAAAGTTTGATTAAGTTTTGTGTTTTGGTCCACTTTACCCCTAAAGTATCATAGATATTGCTATCATACTTGGAACACTTGCAAACTATCATAAGGGTACAGTAAAAGGACAAGTTGCATAACTCTGGATGTCATTTTTACGGAATTATGGCCCTTTTTAGACATAGTAACTTTGAATATATGGTTAAATTTTGTGTTTCGATCCACTTTACTTCTTAAGTATCAAGGCTATTGCTTTCAAACTTCAAATACTTTCATGCTATCATGAGGTTACTGTACCTGGCAAGTTGAATTTTACCTTGACCTTTGAATGACCTTGACTCTCAAGGTCCAATAATTAAATTTCTCTAAAATTGCCATAACTTCTTTATTTATGATTAGATTTGATTGATACTTTGACAAAACTACTCTTACCTGACATACCACAATAGACTCCACCCAAACCATCGCCCGTGCCCCCCCCCCCCCCCCCAACCCCCCCCCCCCCCCCCTTTTTTTTTTTTTTTTTTTTTTTTTTTTTTTTTTTTTTAAGATCATCTCACAAATGACCACCACACCCTCACACTATACCCCCCCCCCCCACCCCACCCCCTCCCCAATTTTTTTTTTAAACGGTTAAAAAACAAAACTATTTATTTTGATTATTTTATGTTTGAAATACCGTCCAACCATCGCACCCAAGAATCCCCCCCCCCCCCCCCTCCCCCCCCCCCAATCCCCCCCCCCCCCCCCTATTTTTTTTTTTTTTTTTTTTTTTTTTTTTTTAAGATCATCTCACAAATTACCACCACACCCTCACACTATACCCCCCCACCTCACCCCCCCCCCCCCATTTTTTTTTATGAAACGGTTAAAAAACACAAATATTTATTTTTATTATTTTATGTTTGAAATACCGTCCAACCATCGCACCCAAGAATCCCCCCCCCCCCCCCCCCCCCCCCCCCCCCCCCCGATTTTTTTTTCCCTTTTTTTCGCATTTTTGGAAGAAAATGTAATAAATGTCCACACCCCCACACAATGCACCGCTCTTCACCCCACCCCTCCCTCCTTTGTGATTGAAAATGAGAGTCCCTTCACCTTTAAAAAGAAAATAGATGAGCGGTCTGCACCCGCAAGGCGGTGCTCTTGTCTTGACCATTCCAGTAGCCCGAATGGCTAGTGGATAAAATTAACTATCGTGAAGACTGCTAGTATATCCGATAAAAATATATTATAATTGTCTTTGACAGTGTTGACGTTCAGTTGTTCGTGGTGACGACCGCATGTATTTATACATCTCTTACACTTCTCAAGATCTCTTTTCGGCTTTGGAAACGATATAAATTAAATGTCACCAACTAATCTTTCAGGATATCGATTGTCCGAGTTACATAATCCCCATTGACACCGTTTAACCATTTTTAATCGTTTTTTTAAAGAGGAAAACAAAAGAAACTTGTTGGAATAAAAGTGAACCTAAACATGTAGCTTGTCTAGAAAATGGCGGACAGGTCGGTGCTAACGAGTACGCCCGATTAATCGATCGCTGATTGGTGGATCAATTCTAGTGGGCGGAGCAATCATAGATAATGCGTCATGTCAATTCAACCACTTGATCGGAAAGATTGACATTTTTCACATTTAACTGATATTAGCTAAAGAAACTTCAGCGTACAGTTTATATAGTATTGACAGACCTGTACGCTGAAGCGAACCCTGTATCGAAAGTCAACCAGAGTTGTAACATATTTATGTCACGCTATTAATCAAAGACAGTTCATTTTCTTGGATACATTTCTTCATATATTGGCAGGGCTCAACATTAACAGTTGTCCTATTGCCCCTGGCAAGTACAAGTTGGGTCCGGGCAAGTTATTTTATAATCTAGTTGTCCGCCCAGGCAAGTGCAAAAAGAACAAAGAGCATTTAATTTATACTTTAATTGCTGTAATCATTTTGTTAAACGTGCAAAAATACACAAGGTTTTGTGGTGTATCATTTTGATCTTTATTAAAAATATGAGGTTTACAGTTAATGTGATATTTCATGTTTGGGCAAGTGGCTTTACGTTCAGGGCAAGTGGATTTTCTAAGTACTTGCCCTTGGTTTTTAGGTTAATGTTGAGCCCTGATTGGTGAATGAATATACATTACTGCATCGGGGAATATTTTAAGGTTGAAATGTTTCAATTTCATCTTAAAATAGATGAAAATAACTCTCATCAGACTGAAATTCACAATTTTGACGCTTTGTCACGTGACGAGTTTTCATTTGGATACTTTCGGATCGACCTTGACATTTTTTGCTGAAATTGTAAATATTACTTTTGTTTTCTGAAACCTATTATTTGTGATTAACAACTTACGTCTGGTGGATTAAAACACTGATTTCAATGTGAATTGGGTAATTTTAAATAGTTTTTACTTTGAGTTTGTATTTACACTACAATTTGTTTACAAAACAAGCAAGAATAATTTAAAATACCGGGAAATGTCATTCTGAATTTGAAAACACTTGAGCACATGGTAATGTTATTAAAAATAGAAATAACATCATTTGACCGTGAAATCTCGGGAGATTCGCATTTCAATCATGTCTGTCGCATCGCTGTTTTTCTCGATTTGTTGGAGCAGAAAAGATAAATTTTAAATGTTTTAGGTAGTATTTTGTGAAAGAATATATCAGTTAAATGTAAAAAATGTCAATCTTTCCGATCAAGTGGCTGATTTGGGCCGATAACCAGAGCTAGAGATAAGGGCCGTACAGCCGTAAATACGCCTTTTTCATGAAGATTTACGCATTTATTTTTATAAACAGGACGTACAATTATGACTTTAATATCCATTTTACGCATTTACGAAAAAAATCTGGCCGTAACGTTACGTCTGCGTCAGCGCGGCGTGATTTGTTGGTCTCTAACCTAAAGGCGCTTTTCGTTAATTTAAATTACCGAAAAGTTTTAGACTGGGTTCATGTATTATTCTCTATTCTGTTGCGTGCTTACCTGTAAATTGCAAATCCATCAAAAACAATATGTCTGCGCGCGATGGAATGCCGGGTTAACCAAAGCGGTTCAAAACAACACTTTGTTGTCATATAATGACTACATACGGTGTCGTCTAACCATCCTGACATTAAATCTGTAAACCCAGAAAAGACATTGTCGCCCCGATATTAAACGATTTGATTGCATCGGTGGCTTAAAACGCTAGAAAACACGAAAGGAAACGGATGAGACAGTGAAATAAGTGTTCATTTACTCTTCTTACTAGTTGGTTTGTGTTTTCTTGTCAAGAAAAATGAAGAAATAGTATTAGTTATGAGTTTTAATGTGTAGTTGGGTTTGCATCATAATTCAGAATGGAAAACTTAATACAGTAACTGTTTAAGAACTACATATATTAATTATAATTGCTGCAAATGTTTATGTAAAGTCAGTTATACACCCTTCAATATCCTAGAACACGGGTAGTACAGTACTACCTGTATTTTTGGATATGGTAGTACAGGTACTAATTGATTTTAAGCGTTACTCCTTTTCTTTCTGTCAGTGGCAGTACCGTTACTAATTTCACAAATCCTTATCTGGAGCTCTGGATAACTGCATTTAAAAACTGTTTTGGACCGGTCTTTGTTAACTGTCAACTTTTCGGGAATATCTGGTTGACTTTCCTAATGGGGTTGGTCCATAATTTAAATGTCGCGCCAGTCAAAAATCATAAAAAGCGACTTTTAAAGTTATGATAGCCAGAACTAAACTGATAGATTCTTTCACACAATTTCTCTTAAACATTTAAATTTATCAATTCTGCTCTTACAAGTTACATATCTAGGCAATGCCCACATATTCCTCAGCAGTTTGAAGTAGCTGCTGAACACTATAGGTGGGTATAAGACTGAACTAAGTTGTTTTTATGCCCCCGGTAGGGTGGCAAATAGCAGTTAAACTGTCTGTGTGTCCATCCGAAAACTTTAATTTTGGCGGCCAGCCATAACTTTTTCAATATTGAAGGTTATTTTATTTCATGTGGCAGGTACAGATTATTTTACAAGGGAAGTAATATTTTTTTTAAGGGATATAATCAAACAAAAATTTAATTCAAAGCGGCGCAGTAGGGAACATTGTGTTTCTGACAAACACATCTCTTTTTTCGTTTTTGTTATTTTTTAGTGATTCATAAAACTGTGAACTTTTTCTGCAGTCAAACTGTTACCTTGTTTGGGTGTGTTTTTTCGAAGTTTATGAGGACCTTTCCGAGCCAAAGGCTACATTATGTGCAGACCCACTTACCTTCTATGCTCTCTTTTTTGATCTTTTATCCTGTTTTTATTATTTCATGTGCAGGTAAAAAAATATGTTTATTGGTAAAAAAACTCATTTAGCTACAAATTATTAATTAGTTCTTCTCCTTAAAAGAGATATTTGCAGATCTAATTTTCAATTTTGCGAACAAACACCTTGCCGTAAGTTGTAAAACAATGAAATTCGATTGGTTTAACAACACGCACCTGCTTGCACACGTCATCGTTATTGTTTTTGACCGATGCAGTTCGGTCACATTCGGTTCTTATCGACGGTTTCTCTAGACATTAATCAAGAAGATGCTTTTTGAATCGATCATTTCAATCAAGTAATACGCTTCCGTTTTTGTCAATGTAAACAAATGTCATTGTTGACATAGAGGCAGTATCTTAGGTATGTTGATGGGGCTAAGCCCGATAAAGCACTTCCAAAATAGAAAATTTACAATGATTTAGAGAAAAAGGTACCCAAAAAATGGTACGAGGACACCAGAGAACGCTCTTTTCAAGAGCACTGGTGTAACGATCGACCGTCTTAATTCTAGTGATTGATTAGATGTAATTGTATTCACTACTATTGAAACAAATGATCTGCTTTACTATGTGTAGCATGTAAGTGTTAAAATGTTGTGATTTGTTATAATTTTGGTTAAAAAAGTTTGGGCATGTAAAAAATATGTTGGGCATGTAAAAATTCTTAAGTAACTGGCCTGACTGGCATGTAACTTTTCAAAGCTAATTTCAAAGACTGGATTAACGTTACAAATTACCAAGCAGCTGGGTGATAAGGCCTTAGAGGCCCAAGCATTTTTCCTCCTTTAAGTACCCATAAACAGCACTCTCAATAGTGGGAAAAAAGTCCCAATTGCCATCTGAAAAATTCCTAAAAGAAGTGAAAGTTGCATCTATTTCGTTCCACAGTTGTACATTTCTGAATTGAGATATAAAAAAATCCCTAATTTTTATATTTTCAACAGAAAAACGTTACAAATTGCTGAACAGCTGGGTGATAAGGCGCTGGAGGCTCAGGCATGTTACAGCCTCGGGAACACATACACGCTCCTGAAGGACTATGAGCGGGCAATAGAGTTCCACATGAAGCACCTCAAGATCGCCCAGGAGCTTGAAGACCGCGTCGGGGAGGGTCGAGCGTGTTGGAGCCTCGGGAACGCCCACACTGCCCTCGGCGTAACGAAGAGGCTTTGCAGTATGCCAGCAAACATCTCGAGATCTCTTAAGAGGTAGGCCAGGGAACTCATCATGCCTTCTTGGTGTGCATAACTTTACTATGAATCCTTAATGTAGATTTTTTGGATTTTAAACATTCAATTTTCTTGTGCTTCTGGCATCAATTGATGTTGGAGGCATATAGTAAATGGCCCGTCCATCCGTCTGTCAGTTTATTTATTAGTCTTTACAAGTTTTACCAAAATTAAGTGTTTTGTATAACATCAATTATGCTTCATCCAAAGCTTTGATACGTGCATGACTAATGTCTTTGAACACTATCAACACACACATATTAACTGACCTCATTATCTCATCTATCAAATAAATGACATTTACTGTGTTAATCTGGCTTAAAAATGCATTTTTTAATGGAAACTAACGTACGGTTCTTGGCCTTGAAAATGAAAATTTGGCCTTGAAAAGTGCTTGAATTTAGGTTTGAGATTTCTGTTTGAACCATGGACCTTGACATTGACCTACTTTTGAACACTTACTAAAGACTAATTCAGAAAGTTAAATTTCTTGGTATACCTGAATTGACTGCATCCACACCACTTTCTGCAAGGCATGGATACTTACATGACTATTATCTATATACACTTTACATAGCCAAATCACATGATCTCATTTTTGACCATGACATTTACCTTATTTTTATGCTAGGACTTGTTTAAATGGGCTAATGAATAAAAACTGATGAGGCGTCTACCGAGGGCATCAGCCTTAATTGGATGCAGAATCTTTTTTCTCTTTAGATTTTCATATGAGCCTTGTTCTGGGAAACAAGGCTTAATGCACGTGCATAAAGTATCATCCCTGATTAGCCTGTGCAGTCTGAACAGGCTGATCAGGGATGACACTTTCTGCTTTAACTGGATTTAGGCTAAGAAGAGACTTGCTCTAAACAAATAAACCATAAATGTTGAAAGTGTCATCCCTAATAAGCCCTATGTGGACTGCAAAGGCTATTAACGGATAACTCTTTATGCACATGCTTTAAACACAGTTTTCCATAGCGTGGCTCACATATATTGCTTGATGATGTGTTTTCAGATTGGAGATGAGACAGGTAAGGTGACTGCTCAGATGAACCTTGCTGACCTCAAGTCAGTGCTGGGCATCAAAGTGGGGCCAGACGAAGGTCACAGGCCCAGCCCCTTGGACTATCTGGATGTTGGAATGTGTATGTTATATCTTGCTAACATATGAGTCATGTTCTGGGAAAACTTGGCTTAATGCATGTGTTTAAAGTGTCCCACATTAGCCTGTGCAGTCCACACAGGACTGTCTGCATTTGTTGATTTTTATGCCCCCCTTCGAAGAAGAGGGGGTATATTGTTTTGCACATGTCGGTCGGTCGGTCCGTCAGTCCGTCCACCGAATGGTTTCCGGATGATAACTCAAGAACGCTTATGCCTAGGATCATGAACCTTATTAGGTACATTGATCATGACTCCCAGATGTTCCCTATTGATTTTCAGGTCATTAGGTCAAAGGTCAAGGTCACAGTGACTCCAACCAGTAAAATGGTTTCCGGATGATAACTCAAGAACGCTAAAGCCTAGGATCATGAAACTTCATAGGTACATTGATCATGACTTGCAGATGACCCCTATAGATTTTCAGGTCACAGGGTCAAAGGTTAAGGTCACGGTGACTCAACACAGAAAAATGGTTTCCGGATGATAACTCAAGAATGCTTATGCCTAGGATCATGAAACTTCATAGGTAAATTGTTCAAGACTAGCAGATGACCCCTATTGATTTTCAGGTCACTAGGTCAAAGGTCACAGTGACTCGAACCAGTAAAATGGTTTCCGGATGATAACTCAAGAACGCTAAAGCCTAGGATCATGAAACTTCATAGGTACATTGATAATGACTTGCAGATGACCCCTATAGATTTTCAGGTCACTAGGTCAAAGGTCAAGGTCACGGTGACTCAACACAGAAAAATGGTTTCTAGATGATAACTCAAGAACGCTTATGCCGAGGATCATGAAACTTCATAGGTAAATTGTTCAAGACTAGCAGATGACCCCTATTGATTTTCAGGTCACTAGGTCAAAGGTCACGGTGACTCGAAACAGTAAAATGGTTTCCGGATGATAACTCAAGAATGCTAACGCCTAGGATCATGAAACTTCATAGGTACATTGATCATGACTCGCAGATGATCCCTATTGATTTTCAGGTCACTAGGTCAAAGGTCAAGGTTACAGTGAAAAAAAAAACGTATTCACAAAATGGTTGCCACTACAACTGACAGCTCATATGGGGGGAATGCATGTTTTTTTTTAAACAGCCCTTGTTTTGTTTTAAGGAAATTTATTCTAAAGAAATTCTAATAAATTAGGAAAGGTTTATACCTGATAATCCTGTGAGGATTGCACAGACTGATCTGGGGTGACACTTGATGTACATGCATTAAGTCCAGTGAAAATGGCTGTATGCATCCAGCATTATACCAGAACAGCCAACTTGCAGATTTTATGCTGCTTGCTGCTTATCTGTATATCAGAGTTGGTTATGAAGCCTTTCAAAATAGAATCAAGCATGAAAGGTCTTTAATTTTCTTTGATGTTCTAAGGGACTACACATGAGTGAAAGTGCATATCTAAGTGGTAAATGGTAAAGTAACACAACTGGAGTATCATATATATTTTTTTGCTTAAAAGAAATAAAAAAAATTCTTTTTAAGTATATACATAATTATACCATTTTTGTTATATTTTAAAAGTCATTGAAAATGTAATAAAAACAAAACATAAAATGAAATAAATAATTATATTGTTCATTGCTTTTGTATATGAAATAAAAAATACTATAATTTAAAAAAAGTATATTAAATTCACATAACAATTATATAAAATTATGTAAAATTAAATTATTATTTTTAAATTCCAGACCGACGTACAGGCGTCCCCCGGCGACACAGCATGGAACAGATGGAGTTGATGAAGCTCACACCGGACAAGAAAGGAGAGACAATCCCAGTAACTGGCGGGGCAAGGCCTTAGATACCCAAGGTGCAGAAATCCATGACAGTGGCCACATCAGAAACAATCATAGCCAAAAATCAGGCCTCTATGGTTGAGGTAAGTTGTAGCCTCATCAGAGACAATCATAGCCAAGAACCATGCCCCTATAGTTTATGTAAGCTGTAGCCACATCAGAGACAATCATAGCCAAGAACCAGACCCCTTGGGTTGAGGTAAGCTGTAGCCTTATCAGGGACAATCAGCCAAGAACCAGATCCCTTGGGTTGAGGTAAGCTGTAGCCACATCAGGGACAATCAGCCAAGAACCAAGCCCCTCTGGTTGAGGTAAGATGTAGCCACATCAGAGACACTCATAGCCAAGAACCAAACCCCTCTGGTTAAGGTAAGCTGTAGCCTCATCAGGGACAATCAGCCAAGACCCATACCCCTTGGGTTGAGGTAAGATGTAGCCACATCAGAGACAATCATAGCCAAGAACCAAGCCCCACTGGTTGAGGTAAGCTGTAGCCTCATCAGGGACAATCAGCCAAGAACCAAGCCCCTCAGGTTGAGGTAAGCTGTAGACACATCAGGGACCATCAGCCAAAAAACAGGCCCCTTTGGTTGAGGTAAGCTGTAGCCACATCAGGGACAATCAGCTAAGAACCAGGCCCCAATGATTGAGGTAAGCTGTAGCCACATCAGAGACAATCATAGCCAAGAACCAGGCCCCTTTGGTTGAGGTAAGCTGTAGCCACATCAGAGACAATCATAGCCAAGAACCAGGCCCCAATGGTTGAGGTAAGCTGTAGCCACATCAGGGACAATCAGCCAAGAACCAGACCCCTTGGGTTGAGGTAAGCTGTAGCCTCATCAGGGACAATCAGCCAAGAACCAGACCCCTTGGGTTGAGGTAAGCTGTAGCCACATCAGAGACAATCATAGCCAAGAATCAGGCCCCTATGGTTGAGGTAAGCTGTAGCCACATCAGGGACAATCAGCTAAGAACCAGGCCCCAATGGTTGAGGTAAGCTGTAGCCACATCAGAGACAATCATAGCCAAGAACCAGGCCCCTTTGGTTGAGGTAAGCTGTAGTCACATCAGAGACAATCATAGCCAAGAATCAGGCCCCTATGGTTGAGGTAAGCTGTAGCCACATCAGAGACAATCATAGCCAAGAACCAGGCCCCTATGGTTGAGGTAAGCTGTAGTCAAATCAGAGACAATCATAGCCAAGAATCAGGCCCCTTTGGTTGAGGTAAGCTGTAGCCACATCAGAGACAATAATAGCCAAAAATCAGGCCACTATGGTTGAGGTAAGCTGTAGCCACATCAGAAACAATCATAGCCAAAAATCAGGCACCTATGGTTGAGGTAATCTGAAGCCAAATCAGATACATCAGATGTTGAGGTATATTTTTATAGATCATCATTTTAATGTGAAGTGACCACTCAGACCCTATCTGCAAAGGACTAATGGTTTCTGTGATCCTCTGAGAAAGTTTTAATGTTCATTTAAAACATTTGTGTGCATATATTTCATCATTGCCATGTTAAGTTGTTCAAACAAAACCAATGAATACAATTGCTATGATTGGAGCAAATTTTGTATTTCTTCAATCCACTGTTAGTTATTGGAGCTGTGTTCTGGGAAGACAGGGCTTAATCCATGTATCTTAACAGGGTAATTAAGGACGGTACTTTCCACTTAAACAAGATTTTCATACAGAAGAAACTTCCTTTATAAGAAAAATTCAATGAAAGCGGAAAGTGTCATCCCTGATTTTACTGCAAAGGCTATTCTGTGATGACATTTCAATACATGCATTAAGGCCTGTTTTTCCACAGTGCATCTGAAATATTTCGCCACAGCCATGTGCAGCTGTTCACATAAAACAAACAACAATAGTCTTGATCTTATCAAACTTTGTCTTTCATCAATCCTCTGATAGTTATTTAATATCCTTTTTTCAGACGCTTTCCCCTGAAGATGATGGTTTCTTTGATCTGCTGAGCAAGTTCCAAGGTCGCCGTATCGACAAGCAGCGGTGCAGCCTCAAGTTGCCTGGGGAGAAAAATGGACTCCTGGAGTCAGAAAACAAGGAGAACAAACCCAAACTGGGTAAGTGTTGGACTGATGTTGGGCAAAAATGTGTAATTGTATCTGCTTATATACGTGTCTTGCTCTTGAAAATTAGGCCTTTATTCACTTGCCTAAAGTGAAGACCCAGATAAGGGACAACACTTTCTGCCTAACATTGATTTCCGCTATGAAAACAATTCCTTTCAACAAAACAATACCATTACAGGAAAATTGATTTTCCCTATGATAACAATTCCTTTCAACACAAAAATACCATTACAGCTGAAAGTGTTGTCTCTGATTAACAGACTTGCCTGGCTTATCTGAGAAGACACTTAACGCACATTCATTAAGCACTGTTTTCCCAGGGCAATGCTCATATGGATTCATATTAGTTATTGGCACTTGTCACACATAGACGTGTTAGCATTACGGGTGCTCTCTTTAATTAGTCCTCTACCCTAGTTATTGGCACTTGTCACACATAGACGTGTTAGCATTACGGGTGCTCTCTTTAATTAGTCCTCTACCCTAGTTATTGGCACTTGTCACACATAGACATGTTAGCATTACGTGTACTCTCTTTAATGAGTCCTCTACCCTAGTTATTGGCACTTGTCACACATAGACGTGTTAGCATAACGGGTGCTCTCTTTAATTAGTCCTCTACCCTAGTTATTGGCACTTGTCACACATAGACGTGTTAGCATTACGGGTGCTCTCTTTAATTAGTCCTCTATCCTTGTAACCAAACGGGACCATAGCCCAAGTCTGTGCGTCCGACAGTCCCAATCATCTGCATCCTGCAATAACTCAAAGAGTACTTAACTAAAGTTGATTAAACTTGATATGTGGATAGAGAGCCATGATGGAAGTATTTTGACTTTATATTTAGAAGATTGTCAGCGCCAGATAGTTTGTATTAAAAGCCTGTGTTCTCATATTTGGTTATTACTACGATATTGCATTCAATGCCCTTATACATTTAAGATCATATAAGTATTGTTGTTCATTAACCTGATATACTCTTTGACAAAAATAGTTTAAATCGTTTTCAAAACACGTAAATGTATAAAGCTTTAAACAAGCCGTCGTCCCAGTAGTGGAATAATTACCTCTATTTAATGCAATGCATTCCGACCCGCAAGGTATCAAGGTCAGTTCGTGGTTAGTTACAGTAATCGTTATATAAACGCTATCTCGTAAACTTTGTGCACTTGAACTTTATTTTGATCAGAAAGGTATTAAATGAAGATATTCTGGGATATTATTATGGTATAACAATCATAGATTCTTAATGGGTTTTCAACAATTGCATGATAAGTACCAGTTTTTATCAATTTAATTAGAAATATTCGACTATATAGACCATTTTATTAACCATAAGCGCAATGATTCACGATACTATTAATACTGGAATCAAATAACAATATCCGACTAACCACACACACAGGTCTGTTAAAAAAACATGGGTATACATATATCAAATATATACCGATGATTTGTGTATTGCCGACTGACATATATGCTTTCATTTATTTTCATTCGTCTTGTTCCTTTATTTTATTGTTATGTTTATGCTCCTTGCTGTACTTGCTAAGATTTTATACTTTTCTCTTGACTGGATTATAATTTCTCATAAATTGGCATTTTCTTTCTATCTCCTATTATTTTCATTATTTGACTGGTTGATCTTTTTTTTCCTCTATTGAATGATGCATACACCTATATTTACTGGTCCACCGTTTCTTGTCCTTTACTTATTATTTGACTGGTTCATCCAGTGTTTTTTTTTCACCATTTTGGGAATGGAGCTGGGTCCCTTTGAATTGGAAAATTAATGTTGATGCTGTTTAGCTAAGAAATGCTTCATATTGAATAGAAGTGTTATCAGTATTATTTATACTGAGATTGAACTTCTATGTCTGGATGGGAGATGAACAAAATGTGGAAAAAAACACTTTTTTTTGGAAACCTTCAATTGGGAATTGATGGTCCCATTTGAGAAAATATATACTCTTTCCCATTGGGAATGGGGCCAAATACCGGACTCAATTTTTAATGAAAACATACACTGTCATCATATGACTTGTGTATTATTTTCTTGATATTAAGCTGGTTATCATGTTCTCTCTGGACCGTTTTATTACATGTGGATTTTCCCAACATGACTAGTTCACATCTCACCGCAGTGTCTACCCCAGACATTGTTTTATCACATTCTCCTAACTTGACTGGATAACATCTCACTGCAGTGTCTACCCCAGACATTATTGTATTATACATTCCTAACGTGACTGGTTCATATCTCTCCACAGTGTCAACTCCAGACAGCGAGAACTTTCTGGACATGGTGGCAGGCATTCAGGGGTCACGCATGAACGACCAGCGAGCCTCACTACCGCAGCTTCCCGGTCTCAACTCCTAGGCAGTTATTAACCAAAAACTCCGCGAGAGAAACGTTAACGACGTACCAGACGACAGCTTCTTTGAAATGCTCATGCGTTGTCAGGTAAAAATGTGATGTGACCTCTTTTTTTGTTCATTTAACAGGAGTTTCCGATGAGAAAATGGCATGATGCAGAGCATTTTTGTTGATTATGTGGTTAATATTAAGAGCATGATAGTTGATTGCCACCCTGTGACATAAAAACTGTTTAAAAATGCAATTATTTTTAGCTCGACTATTATATATGAAATATATATAGTGGAGCTATCCTACTCACCCCGGCGTCTGCGTTTCCTTTAGCGTTAGCGTGCAAATAGTAAAGTTTTCGTACTACCCCATTTATTTTCATTGTCCTTTGACATATTGCTTTCATATTTTGCATACTTGTTAACCATCATGACCCCAACCTATAAACAAGAGCAGACAACTGTATTAAGCATTTTGACAGAATTATGGCCCCTTTTATGATTAGAATATGCATATTATTGATAAATCTATGTTAAAGTTTGCGTGCTACCCCAAATATTACCTGTGTCCCTTGACAAATTGCTTTCATATTTTGCATACTTGTTTACCATCATGACCCCAACCTATAAATAAGAGCAGACAACTGTATCAAGCATTTTGACAGAATTATTGCCCCTTTCATACTTAGAAGATGCATATTATTGATAAATCTATGTTAAAGTTTGACAAAACAACACTTACCTGACAAACCACAATGCACTCCACTCAAACCATCCCCCACGCCCCCCCCCCCCCCCCCCCCAGACCCTCCCAACCCCCCCCCCCACCCAAACATTGTTTTTCTTATTTTTGAAAGATCATCTATTAAATGATCACACACCCACATTATACCCCCCCTCTCCCCCCCCCCAACTCCCCCCCCCCAATTTTTTTTTCTTTCTTATTTTTGAAAGATCATCTATTAAATGATCATACACCCACATTATACCCCCCCACTCCATGCTGGCTTACGTTATACTGTCAAGCACTCGAATAGTCAAGCGCGCTGTCCTCTGACAGCTCTAGTTCTGTTTTCCCACCACTTTCCTGTATTATTTTAGATAGATTGTACACTTTTTATTACTGTATTATCATTTACTTTGCAAATGACTTCATTATATGTCTATTATATATAATAACATGGTTATGACTGACAGTGTTCTATGAACAAATCGTAATAAATTTCTGATCTGTACTGTTCTGTTCTGGTAAAGTTTAAGAAATGGTCATAAAAGCTGTCAGATGAATATTTCTTAATGAATTTCTACATATTAAAGCTAAACAACCAGTCTTTATCTGTTCTAAACTAGTTATGTGGCGTTATATTTAACGGTTAAGCCAACCTTTTGTGTGTTTTAAAGTTTAACGAAAAACACTCACCCTCCCCCAATCTCTTAAAAAGTGTTTTCTAGGGGTCCAGAAAAGAATTCATTATAATGTTTGTTACAGCAAACGTTTTTGCCTGTTATATAAGGCCGCAACCCTTAAACCTCACCACCCCCCCCCACACACACACACATCTTAAAAAACGTTTTTAGGGGTCCTGAAAAAAAATCTTTAAATATCTGTTGCAGGGTTCCCGTATTGATGATCAACGCAGTGCCCTACCACACAACCGCCCCGCCCCAACCGTCCCAGACGAAGATTTCTTCGGGCTGATCCAGAAGGTCCAGTCTAGCTGTCTGGAGGAGCAGAGAACCAGTCTACCCGATAAGGATGAAATCTCGCCTCCCCAACAGGCCTCCGTGAAGAAGAAAAAGAAAAAATGACTAGTCTAGTTTGAGTCCCATATGAGCGAGCAAGGAATCAGGGGATTAGGCTTTAAACTGGATCAGCTTTTTAGATGTTTTTAGATGAAATACTTGCGCTGAACCCTTGGAATATAAACTGCGTATTTAGATCAGATAGTCTTGCGCTGAACCCTTGGAATACAAACTGCGTATGTAGATGAGATAATCTTGCGCTGAACCCTTGGAATATAAACTGCGTATTTAGATGAGATAATCTTGCGCTGAACCCTTGGAATACAAACTGCGTATTTAGATGAGATAATCTTGTGCTGAACCCTTGGAATATAAACTTCTACTGGCTGGAATTGAGGGTTTTGTGCAAAATTGTATCAGATATTTAATGTATCAGTTATAATAAAAGTTTTGCTCTGAAATTCTGTGAGATATTGACTGCTACTGGTCAGAAGTTCTGCATGGAGATATTGAGATTGGACGAACGGAATGATTTGGTCCATGGGACTCTGACTTGAAAGCCTTTGTGTGTTCACTAGATAGGCTGCTAAATATTGCTATTGCTGATATTTCTTCTACACAATCTGTCCATTAACATTCTATCTGATTGTGAGTACCTCCATTCTACAAAACGGTTCTACTGATGGAAGTTGTTGTGGAGTTTCAACATTTTTCATAGATCTCAATTTCGCACTGCAAATCCCTTTTCAGACTCATGTTGATTGATGACTCATGAAGACTTCAATTTGAATATGGAAATCACATAGAATACACGCTGCTTTTAATAAGTTTAATATGTTGGTAAAGTTTGTGTTAGAATTTCACTTGGAAATTCAAATGTTTCTTAGTTTGTATGCCCCCCTTTGAAGAAGAGGGGGTATATTGTTTTGCCCATGTCGGTCGGTCGGTCCGTACGTCCGTCGGTCCGTCCACCAGATGGTTTCCGGATGATAAGTCAAGAAGGCTTAGGTCTAGGATCATGAAACTTCATACATAGATTGATCATGACTAGCAGATGACCCCTATTGATTTTCAGGTCACTAGGTCAAAGGTCAAGGTCACAGTGACTCGAAATAGTAAAATGGTTTCCGGATGATAACTCAAGAATGCTAAGGTCTAGGATCATGAAACTTTATAGGTACATTGATCATGACTAGCAGATGACCTCTATTGATTTTCAGGTCACTTGGTCAAAGGTCAAGGTCAAAGTGATTCTAAACAGTAAAATGGTTTACGGATGATAACTCAAGAATGCTTACGCCTAGTTTTGTTTTGTTTTTTCTCTTTTGTATCCTTTATATGTAAAATGAAACAGGGGTTTGCTCAAAAGAAGCCCTTTTGTATTTATTGTTTTATATCTAACTTTCCCATAAAACAATTGAAATTAGCTTTTAATCAATTGCAGAGTAAGTATCGTAACAATTATTGTAGTAATTGTTACAATATAATAACAGTGTTTTCAAGAACTAATGTAGGTCTGTGTTAGGTTATTATTTATGCCCCCCCTTCGAAGAAGAGGGGGTATATTGTTTTGCACATGTCGGTCTGTCTGTCTGTATGTATGTATGTATGTCCGTCCATCAGATGGTTTCCGGATTATAACTCAAGAACACATAAGTCTAGGATCATGAAACTTCATAAGTAGATTGATCATGACTCGCACATGACCCCTATTGATTTTGAGGTCACTAGGTCAATGTCACGGTGACCCGAAATTATAGTAAAATGGTTTCCGGATGATTACTCAAGAACGCATACGCCTAGGATCATGAAACCTCATCGTTAGATAGAGAATGACTCGCAGATGACCCCTATTGATTTTGAGGTCACTAGGACAAAGGTCACGGTGACCTCAAAATGGTTTTCGGATGATACTCAAGAACGCTTACGCCTAGGATCATGAAACTTCATAGGTACATTGATCATGACTCGCAGATGACCCATATTGATTTTCAGGTCAAAGGTCAAGGTCACAGTGACCCGAAACAGTAAAATTGATTACGGATGATAACTCAATGACGCTTTTGCCTAGGATCATGACACTTCATAGGTACATTGATCATGACTCGCAGATGACCCCTATTGATTTTCAGGTCACTAGGTCAAAGGTCAAGGTCAGAGTGACAAAAAACGTATTCACACAATGGCTGCCACTACAATGGACAGCCCATATGGGGGGCATGCATGTTTTTCAAACAGCCCTTGTTGCAATCAAATTCTATGTAACGTTCATTTATCATGTAATAACCATAATCTTTCAGTCATCATTCATATTCTGTTATGCCATTTGTGCATCTAGGTTTTGAGTGTTAAACTTATGTAACAGCATCACATTTCATTATCACATCACATTACATCTGTAGTGCACTCAAACATTGTAATGCAAAACATACGTTGAGACGTAGTGTTTGAAGTGACTCGTCTTGTTTGTTTTTCGGTAGATATGTCTTGGATGTGAATCAGAGAGTTTATAACGTACATTGTATTACGCAAAGTTTTATGCCCCGAACTTTCAATAAAAAATTCTAAAGAGCTTTGTGAATGCCTGCCCAGAGTCAAGAGTTGTCTCCCTTGTGATGAAAGAGAAATTATTTTGTTGGACAATTCTGATATCCTGCCTACTTTCAGTGGCCATTGCACACTGCCTCTAGTGTTAGTATGCTATCATGAGTCTTCTGTTAATGCTTTCCTACTTAGAAGCTAAGTGAAAATGGATATGTGCAAACAGCATAAAACCAAACCAGCCTGCTAGTAACTTGCAGACTGTTCAGGTTTTATGCTGTTTGCAGCTTAACAGGGTCAGAACTGAAACCTTTTAAACTTGGATATAGTAAAAAGGCCATCAATTAAATTTAACTTTCTAAGGGACTACAAATGCGTTAAAATACGTAAAAGTGGTAAGTGCTAACATTGTATTAAAATTTTAGGTATTTCGAAATGTGATGTTTTTTTTTCATATATGAACTTGTGTACATAATTCTGCTGAATACTCTAAAACACAGTTCAATTGAGGCGGGCATTACAAAATGGTGAACAATTTCTTAACTCAATACTTGTATACGTGTACAACTTGAACTTGAACTGGCGTAAGATCACTGCTTTTGTATCATAAAGTAATTGATTAACATACTTAAAACATGTAATTAAGTAACAGTTGTTTTGTGACTTGGATGATCATTAAAATTATGCACTATAATTAAAATAAAATGTAGATGTGATTAATGTACAATTAATAATTAGTTATATAAAATAATTAATTCATAATATTAATGTTATGTTTTTAGTGAATGTAATAATTAAACTGTGTATTGATATCATAATGTGTATTATAGGGCAGCAGTACATTGCCAAATATTTTTTATATATATTCATTAATGTGCGCATTATTTTTAGACAAAAAAACACATATTTCAGTGTTATTTTTTTACGTTTCACCAAAAAGCCAAATAAGCCAGGCTCCATGTTTTGATATAATGTTGACTTAAGCCTTTCACACTCGGAGGCAAAGCTAAAATGGCTATGTGCAAACAGCATAAACCCAGAACAGCCTGCGAGTAACTTGCAGTCTGTTCAGGTTTAATTCTGTTTGCTGCTCATCAGTATCTAAGGGTTGAAATTGACGCCTTTCAAACTTTACTCACAGGCTGTTCTTGGTTTATGCTGTTTGCACATAGCCATTATAGCTTTGCCTCTGACGCACCAGCTTTCTGGGAAAACAAATATGTCTCGAAGAGACTTTCAACAGATAACATTGGAAGTTGCAACTATGTTTGAGATTGGATTCTCTTTTGGGTGAGGATAGGTGAAAAATGTATCAAATTTAAAGTGACTTTGCTCTGTTGAATATAATACATGAATCATGAACTATAAATCACTTTAACCTATAAACACAGGTACTAATATTTCCTAATTGTGTTGTTTGCCAGGCGCTGACTAATAGATTCTTGTTCTGACACATTTTAAATTACACCTTTGAGGTTTGATAACTATACATCAGAACACTTTCTTGTAATGTATTTGTCAATAAACAAACATAAATCTAACATTTCTCAAGTTCTAATTGTACACTGTGTTAAATATATCATGACAGGGTAGTATCAATGGTGACTATACACTCATATTGTTGATGACATGTACAGGGCTTTTGTTTCTCTCTTCATGTTTATTCTTTAGATGAAATATGTCTTGAAATTAGTGACAATAACAAAGATAATGAATGGTTTTGAAGTGTAGGATTTACTTCAATGGGGATGAAATAACTCAATCTTCTGACAATGCCCTTGAGACGACCACATGTATAATATAATATATACATGTATACTCATGTATAATAATATGTGGATGTGAATTTAAGAATTGTTTAATATAGACCTATATGTTTTAAACATAGTTTCACTGTTCAAACGTGTCTATCAGGTCTGATCATTTTCTGTATCTTGTACTTACAGAGGGAGTAATCACTTGAAAAACAAGATGGCCACTTCCATGCCAAGACATTTATTTTTCGCTGTTTTATACCTTTTATTGCTTGTATTAATTGTTAAAATGCCGCTCTCTTTCCAGCCAAATCGGCAAGAAAGTGATAAGCGTTTATATCATATTAATATTTGCTCTATATCTTGACTTTATTCTGCAAATTTCTTTAGCTGGTCACAAAATTACAGCTCAGGCTAAGAAAATTTGAAAAACACCTGCTCGGCATGGTCCTCGCCATCTTGTTTGTCAGGTGATAACCCCTCTGAAAATGAAGCAGACACTATTTCAAACATTATGTATCATACTTTATTTTTTCATTTTGTAAGTTTTAAAACCTAAAAACAATTTTCCACCGGTACCAAAGATCATTAATTTATGTATTACTGATGTTGTTTTCATTTTGTTTGTGATATTCATCATTTCATTCCCCAACAAAGTTTGAAGAATCACATGTATATACTGGCAGTTTGTTCTTCAACTTTTTTAAAATGTGGCAGGCCAATCAGATAAAAAATGCAAAGGGAATTTTATATCAAATTATTCCAAAAACATCACTGTCTGAAGTCATCAAGTGGTTGGTTGGGTTTTCTAGGTCTGCTTGAATTTCTTGTCTGTTTAACTACTTTAATTGTTGCTTGACACCATTTTCATAAGGAGTAGTAGTGGACAATTTTGTTTCCCCACAGGTAGCCATTTTGTCCATTGAACTTTATATGCCCCCTTTCGAAGAAAAGGGGGCATATAGTGATCGGACTGTCCGTCTGTCTGTCCATCTTTCCGTCACACTTTGCGTTTAGGTTTTCAAAAATGTTCATAACCTCTTTGTCCCTTGAGATATAACCTTCATATTTGGTATGCATGTGCATATGGACAAGGTCTTTCCATACGCACAATTTTTTTTACCCCTGTGACCTTGACCTTGAACTTAGGGTCCGCGTTTAGGTTTCAAATTTGCGTTTAGGTTTCTAAAAATGCTCATAACTTTTATGTCCCTTGAGATATAACCTTAATATTTGGTATGCATGTGTATATGGACAAGGCCTTTCCATAGGCACACACAATTTTGACCCCTGTGACCTTGACCTTGAAATTAGGGTCCGCGTTTAGGTTTCGAAATCTGCGTTTAGGTTTCGAAAAAAGCTCATAACTTTTGTCAGGCGTTTATAGGGGGCATAAGTCATCCTATGGTGACAACTTTTGTTCTTTCTATTTGAATAAAATGTCTTATGTGAAGGAGCATCTTTTTGCTTGATAAAATGGTCAAACATCTACCGATGTGTCAAAGCAATATAGGGAGGTGTTTGTGGGGGGATGTTAGTCTAAATTTCATCTGGACATTATCAAGTTAAGTTATGATTATGGTGCAACAACCTCATGGGCATCTCTTATGTGAAGCAGGTATCAATATGTTCACACACCTATTAAGACCACGTCATATTTTTGAAAGTGTCTCTGAAGATGTAAATTATCATGGTATGTGATAACAAATGCTGAAATCTAATTTTATGCTTTCCATTGGTTTATAGAGAAATGTCAGTGAATTAACATTGATTATTCACTGGTCCAAACAGTAAAATTAACCATAAAAATTTCACTGTTTTTCTGTGAGATAATCTTTGAAAAAATATTTTTATCTGATTGGCCTGTCACATGTTGAACTGTGAGATGACGTAGTTTCATGACGTTAAGACGTCATTATTTCAGCAAAATACAGAAATTATCATTTTAAATCATAAAATAAGATGAAAATTTGTTGAATTTGGTTGATGGAATATCGATTTTAATTCACTAGTCATCATAGACAAAATATTTTTTCTATGATCACTCGTGAATTAAAATCAATATTTGAACAAATCCAACAAACATCCTCTATATTAACAATCCATTACAACTCCTTGTAGTGTCTGTCATTCTGGTTTTCATATCTAGCAGTGTATTGTGGTCATCATTGTTAAAAAACATCCTTGCTGACAAAACTGGCTACGCTAAAAGGTCCCTTTTTTGGTTGTTAGCACATGCTGCATATTACTTCATGCGCTCATGGAGGAGTATTTGTCACTACTATGACATGTCTTTTACAAGGTCATCATGACGACACATGTTGATGGATCTGTAAAGTCATCATGACATCATAAGTTCACGAGTTGAGTAGGTCAGTTATTATGTCATCAGATCAATGTATTGTATGGTGTTTATTATGACATGGCCCAATTAGCGTAGGCGTGGTATGATAGCATTGTGTTATTACGTCACCAAATGTGAACATGGTCTTTCTGTGATTATGTTTAATAACTGTTTGACACAAATGGAGGCAAATATCTATGTCTATTAAAGACTTAATCTGTATTCATCTGTGTGTATATTTTCAGCCGAATCATGTAATGACTTTTTCTCCTGCTGTTTGCGTGATGGTCCAGTCAGATATTGACATGGTCGTATATTATAGCTGCGTTTTAAAATGTATATTAAAGTGTGAATTGATTTTGACATGAAATTAGACCAATAAAACAACTGATATTTTATGGTTTATTTGAGTCTTTTTGTTTTATTAGATGCCCTCGCTGACCCTGCTTCATGCAATCCTACTCTTTGTTCACACAGCCTTGATATGTTATTCAAACTATAATGGGAACTATGACCCAAAGATGTCAAACATTGACTTCAGGTTGGGTCAGCGGATTGAAATAAAAAAAATCTGAGTATTTTCGGGTTGGGTCGGATCAAGGTTTAAGTAAGTAAATAACAAATAAACACCATTTAATAAAGCCTGTTCTTTAGCACTTCACGCATTAAAGTTTTTGCCAAATCGGAAATATAGACCATGAAATTGATGCAGTCAGAAGTAGTACAATGCATTTAATAAACTCTTAAATATTGACTCGTGTAACTATTTTCTTTAGCTCACCGAACAAAAGGCGCTCATGTGGAACGTTTGGGATGTCCATCGTACTTTAGTATTTGAGCTGCATGTGTACACTTATTTTGTTAACGACTTCTCCCTTTGAGCAGTTGTAAGATTAAAAAATTACTTCACAGGTGAGATCCTCTGATTCATCTCTTTTTAATTTGTTAAAATTGTGCCAGTCCTTTTCATATGTAGGTCGCATGATCAAAAATAGTTATTTAGTTATTTAAAACATGAAAACTGTACAAATCTATAAAAACCAAAAGAGTGAGAGCTTCAATATTTAAAATCATACGATGATGCTCTACAACGTTTTTCAAGTTATACCCCTGCGGTCAAAATTGGCTCTGCGCTGGGGTAACTTGTTTTCCAAATGAACACACAGTGGAAACTACAAAATTCTTCATCTCTAAAACCACAAGGATCAGGGCTAAAATTTAGTAGTCATCTATTAAGTTTCTAAATAATGCCCCTGGGGTAAAGACTTGCCACACCTCAGTGGTCACATGATTGGTGCCGCACTGAAGTGCGGCGACTCGTATTTAATACTACAGATATTGATACAGTATGTTTAGTATTAGGTAAAATTGAATTTGTAGCAAAATGAATTCATTAATTCAATAATTCTTTACTTTGCAACATACTATTCCACTTAAAATGATCATCAAAGAACATCAAAGGTGTGCTTTTACTCAATTCATTAATACAATAGTTATAATTGTTTCATTTGTATCATAGGATTCTACTTAAAATTACCATCAAAGAACTTCAAAGCTGTGCTTTTACTCAATTTTTCAATGATCTCAATAAAAGAAAGAAAAATTTCAGGCACTGATAAAAACAACCATCAAAAATTATTAATTAATATTTTAATCACTCAGAACACAACTTACTTTTTTTTAATCATTAATTATTAAGACACATAAAATGCATTATTACAAATAACTACTTCAAATACACATTTTCATATTATGTAGACGTTCCACCCCAAAAATGGGGGTGAAACGTCTGGGAAGGAAACGTCTTGGAGGGGGGGGAACGTCTGCCACCCGTTTGGGGGTTATAACACAAAATCATAGATAATGGTTATACCAGTATCTTTTTCTATTTTGATTAAAATAATCGGCCAATATATTAATATTTACAGTAGAAAAAAATCGTTCCATGTAACTTCATTGAGTGCCTTTTACATTGAAATTCCCGACGGCCTTTGATGCTTTGCATCAATAGTTATCTTGTTTTTAATTGCTTTAGATAATGAAATATTAAGTTAGAAGTTTTCTAGAAGTTTGCTGTAACATGCTTAAATAATGATGTCACGCAGAAAGCTAAAAACGTGTCGGTAGGTTATGTATTTAAACCGGGCCCTCACATTTTACATTTGTCTCAAAACTCCTCAGATGTCTACAAATGCACAAACAAGACTTTTGCTCAAAGTTAAATGGTGATATATATGATGTTGTTTAACACATGATTCAGAATGGCTGATGCAAGGTTGGTTTACATAATTGTATATTTCAGAGTTGCTGTTAGCAATGCTTTACAAACTGCATCAAAAAGATTCGGATGCATTCCGTTATGAACTCGTGTGGGTTATCTCGTTCACATGAGATAGGTATATCGTTACCATGACCTACTTAGTACTTCACACGAGATTGGATTGTCGTTTCCATTATTGACTTTGTACTTCCCACAAGATTGTTAAACCCTTACCATGAACTACGTAGTACTTTACATGAGATAGATAGGTTGTTAACATGACCTACGTATTACTTCACATTTGATAGATAGGTCGATACCACGACGGTAAAGTGACGGTAAATAACACAAATAGAATCTACGATTGTCATGTGGAATGTTATATTACTGTATATAGAGAATAACGGGTAACTGACCAATAGTGTTTGTTTAAATCAGGCTTATAATAAATAATTCGCGCTGAGCCTGATAAGTTACAAAACTGGCACCTGTTATTTTGTTAACAATACCTCTCCGTTCTATTTTAAAACGGATAATGAAAACAAAAATCGCTACGACGCTGCATTTTGAACGGGAATGAATATAATAGGGTGACTTTTGACGTGCTGATAATGAGCTTAATATTTGTCGAATCAGTTTTGTGTGGGGTTTATTGCCTTTTTGTGTCTAAAATATGTTACATCTAGGAACCAAATTGTTTGTTTTGTTTAATCCCCGCCCGGGTGGAAAATGGTACCATGTGAAATTGAAATTAGAAGGCACAAGGTACCTTTTTGCGCCAATAGGGCGAAATCTGACCCTTGTTTACTAAAATGATGACTTTATAGTTCATTCCGATTAATATATTACCAACCTCCAAACGTTGAATCATATGGCAACTTCCTGTTGAACGAATATAAAAAT
>NC_068361.1:19489850-19574850 GCF_020536995.1 Dreissena polymorpha | reverse complement strand
CATTTCAGGCAATGCAGTAAGGTGTTTTCATTGGCTGAACAGGCCAAATCAAACTCACAACGTATACCCCTTGTTCAAGTGACGAAAGGAATAGAAGAGTCGCAGAAGCGTTTAAAGGATATGGTGGATAGAAGAAAAGATAATATAAAATCACTTAAAGCTTGTTACGAACAAATTTGTGAAGAAATACTTGATGAACGTCGACAGATCAACGAGAATCTTGACCGACTTCAGCAAAATACCATAAGAGAATTGGAATCAATTCACGAGCGCTTAAATAATTCCATTGAAGATGACACCAAGCGATGCTTAGAATGTATTTCAAAGTTAAAGATATATGGCGCTAAGCTCAAAGACACTATTCTACCTGAACGAACGTTTATTACGTTAAGAAAATGTATTGATCAAACTGCTGCAGCAGATTTACTCCTAAAAAGCATGATCAAGAATGATGGAACTGATATTAAATTCCAGCCTAACCGTAAATTTATTCAATGTCATGCAGACTGCACTGATCTTGGGAAAATCATCATAGGCGATCCACAACATAACGTTGATACAAACAAGATTGTCAGCATCGAGGACAAGTCAGAATATAATGTTCGAACAGCTACTGATAAAATCTCATGTGCGATTACGGGTATATGTACGACTTCCAACGGGGATCTCGTCATTGCTGACTATAACAATTATTGTGTGAAACTCCTTAATCAGGCGTTCAAGGTGATTGATCAAGTTCAGCTTCCTGCTACTCCGATGTCCATGTGTAGCATTTCCTCAGTCAAAATGGCGGTGACTGTTAGCAAAAAAAAAGCCGATGCTCTAAACTGGATTCATTTCTTACGGGTAGATGGCGGAAAGATTATACGCAAACAGGTTCTTAAAATGAATCATGTCTGTATTGGAATTGCGCATGTCGATGCAGAAGTGTTCGTGACTTCCGGTACTGCGTTGTACGAATACACAATGGACGGACGGTTAGTTAAGAAGTTATACGAAGATAGAACTAGACCATCCCGAGGTAATATATGAGTACATTATTATTTTCCTTGTTTCAGGGATGCTTTGCACTTTGTGTTTACATATGCATAATCTTGATAAAGATGAGATCTGAGCGTAGATTGTATCAATACGGCTGTTAATTACATAGGGCAGGCACATGCTGAAGGACCGACTTTAATGTTATATAAGTGTTACAATGACGTTAATTGAAATCATGCACTCTAGTCCTGTTCCGAAACGTCATCTCCGATCAATTAAAATTGATTGACAGGTATTTCAATTATCAAAGTATCTAACTCATGACATTAATGAGTTATGCACTAATAATGTTGTTTACAACAAAAGAAGCTTAACACATGCGGTCACATTTTTTCAAAATTTCTTATATTATTAAGAATAACTGGCTTAAGTCTTTAATGTTATAAAGTCGTAATACTCTTTTAAAGTTGATTTAGTTTTTTAAATAAATATTTTCCTATTATTTATTTTAGGTATGTTCCATTTAAATGTTATACATTTGAACGATCACTGTTTGCTAACTATTGATATTAGAATAAGTGAGCTTACGCTAGTACTATTTAGAAAGAAATCCTAATATTCAAGATTTCGTGCCAGATTGTGTAAGTTGTATACCTCATTTAGTTGTAGGTGTTGTAGGTGTTGGGGTGAGTCCTGATGGGAAGATGATCTATGTGACGGACTATGGCATGCTTCACACGCTGACCAGAGATGGAACAGTCACAGCTACGTTCCAGGATCCTGCATTCAAACACGACTGGATTACAGCTAACATACATGTGGCAGCCACAGGGCAGGTTTTCGTCTGTGGTGACAGCTCCATAAGTCAAGTGGATACAGTCGGCAAGACAATCCTCAATACCATCTCTGTTGACATTGCAAAACCTGCATCAGTTTACTTTAATGAAGAAACGAGAAAATTAATAGTTGGATTTTGGAAGCACGACAACATCAATGAGTTCAAAATAAAAACAGTTCCGACTTTTTAATTGACAAAAAATAAAATAAAGAAAGTATTTACAGCATTACGTAATTTATACTATTATTCATTTATTAACCTAATTTCTATTTCAATAAATTAAGAAACTTTTATAATTAAATTCAACCTTTTTATTATTTTCCTTTTTTGTACAATTTTACATGAACGGAATTCACCTAGTGCATGCAATTTACTTTCGGTAAATGGTTGCGATTTTATTAATAGCATTGAATTTTGGTTTTGAAGTGCATGTTTGTTTTTGTATGTATTATAGTTGTTTAGACTTTTATTCAGATTTAATTTCATATCGTCATTTAAAATGTGTCCTAGTTATAGTCATGACAGTCAGATTAGCTACAATTAGACCTGATCAAAACATGGAAATAATGTCATTCATTATAGTTAGCTCACCTGAGCATGAAGTGGCCAAGGCAAGCTATTGTAATCACCCTACGCCCTTTTTCTTTCAGCGTGTATTGTGCTTTGTGTGTCATCAACTGTTAGCTAATTAACATTCTAGAGGTAACATGTTTTATCCGATCTTGATTAAACTTGGTCAGCATATTTATCTGGACAATGAATTAATCTGAGTTACGTTAGCGTAAAAATAGGCGACCATGTTAAATGTTTAAAAAAGACACAATTGTTACCACTTTAAGGCCTTATTTATTACTCATTCATGATAAAACTTTGCCTGAATTGTAATCCTGACACTGTCTAGGCCAAGATTGAATCTGGGTCCCTTGCTTCCCAAACCTAGGTCACCAGGTCAAATCTTTGAAAAAACTTGTACCTAATCTAAAGGCCCAATATATGACTCAAACTTGATGAAACCAGGACAAAATGTTTATATGACAATATAAAGGGCAGGTTTGAATCTGGGTCAGGTGTGGTCAAAAACTACATCTCTTGGTCAAATCCTTGAACTCAGATGAGCGCACAAGGGCCATTATTAGAAAATCGCTATACTGCCTTCGCTGTGTAGACTTTGTTGACTAGATCGTGTATAAGATATTTTACTCCATAATATATTTCATCTGCAAAAACATTTGAAAATTTAAAAAAATAAGTTTTGTTAGTTATGATTGTGAATTAATATGTAAATAATATTGCTTTTTGCTAGTAGCTGTGAAATAAAGAGCAATTGCATACGAAATATTTAGAGTAATAAGATTATGAATGATTATGACGTGGTTATCATTCACAATTTTATTGTATTATATACGGTTCTCGTCGTTATATCATATAAAGATAGTGTATCGTTGTTAGAATTTGTACTAATCACCAAGTCAATCAAACCCTTAAGGAACTTCTATCTTTCAAATGTTGTTGTTTTTGTATTTCATAAATTAAAATCACCGTTAAGAGTCACTCTTTTGTTTTTGTTCCGAATGGATAGACAATATGCTTAATGGGAATTGGAACATATTTAAAAGCTAAATAAATAATATCATCCTACCCATTGTTGGTCAGTCATTGTAAGCAGGGATTACATATAAAAATTCAATTTATATCTACTGAGTAGTTTATTTTTAGCGTCAATAATTGAATGCACGTTAATATGTCTGGTATATATTGATAAATTGATAATGTGAAACAATACTACCATTCTTGAAGGAATGTGAAAATTATGTCAAGAATAGTGTGATTCACCTGCAGAATTTTGTCAATTTGTCCTTTAAACTTTGCATCAAACCAAGTCTTGAGCTATCTGCCTTATTTCAGGATAAACGCTTCAACGTTTCATTGCATCTACTCTTTAAGTGTAATGTACATGAACACATTTCACTTGATTAACTGCGTGAATGTGTATCTGGGTATAGATCAGTACATAGAGAATAACAGGAGTCTGCCATGTAGTTGTGTAATCTATTAGGTATTAAGGCGAAGAAAAAAGTGAAAAAGTGAAAGGCGAGGCTTGCCGAGAGGTTGTTTTATACGTGCCGAGCCTTTTTTATGTTTATTATCAATTAAAGTAAGGATTTTTAAAGAAATCATGAAATATAATCAAGCTGAATAAAAAACAACAACAATAACATGAATATATTTATGACGTATGATTTGTTTACCAAGACGTCATGAGCACTTTCGGTTATTTTTTTTAATGTGTGTGTTGCATTTTGTGTCTACAATATATAACAAATTGGTATCAAATTGTTTGTTTTGTTAAGTAGTAATATGACCTGCGTCGAAGCATTGACTCATATAACAACTTCCGGTATACGTAAAAAATAAACTTATCAAGTATGAAAAAAAAAGAATAACAGGTTAAGAGGCTAAGAATAAATAAATGGCGAGGCTTGCCGAGCCGGTTTTTATTCGTGTCGAGCCTGATATTTTACATAACGATAAGTAACCTGTTTTTTGTTTATCATAACTATTCGCCGCCATTTTGAACGAATTAGTAAAAAAAAACTCTACCGCTCTGCACCTCTGGCGGGAAATATTTGTAAAATAAGTTTGAGCAGTTTTGATGATTTTTGTGTATTGAATGTACTACATCGTTGTATCAATTCATTTGACTTGTTGAATCTGTTTCATTTCTGCCGAAATTGAATACTTTACATTTGATTTCGAGTGATATGTCGTACCTCTATATATTGACTGCGCCTCTTTATCTCTCTATCATACCACTATATATAATTTATCACACCTGCGTTGATATCGGCTTGATACAAAGGTGCCTGTTTTTTATTAAAACACAATATCAGAAATTGTTCAGTTGGTGTATGTTTATAGGTTAGCCTATTACGCTTCCAAATCAGGCATTGGTACCACTCCAAGCGCCTTAGAAAAATATAATTATATGAGCCGCTCTCTGTGAAAATGGGGTTTAACGCATTTGCATTAAGTGACACTTTCCGCCTTAACTTGTTTTTTCCTAAGAAAATACTTTCTTTACACAAACAATATTTTAAGGGCGGAAAGTGTCGTCACTGATTAGCCTGTGCCGACTGCACAGGTTAATCTGGGACGATTCTTAACACACATTAATTCAGCGCTCTTTTTACAGAGCACGGCTCATTTGTTCTGTTGCGTCTATTCTGACAAGCTTTGTTTGTTACGATTTTAGAAGCATGAATGTTTTTGGTTTATTTTATTATCTCAGTTATTCTTTTGTTTAAAATGATGTACATTTAGAGTTGCTGTATGTGTACAAATATTACATGCGATTGTTTTATGTTAATTGTCGTTTAAATACTATGTTATAAGTTTGTGTTTCTTTTTTTCTAATTTGCTACTGGGATTTTCTATTAGCTTATATATGGTCTAAATAATACATGTTTGTATTCGTTCATTGAACTTATAATTCTTTTCTGCATAATCGTATTATTTTATGTATCCTTATACTCGCAAGCTTTAGTTTGGCCTGTGTACCTTCCCCAAGTTATATTTTGGACTATGTTTCCAATAAAGTAATTACATGTATTATGATTACCGAGCATTAACTTTAAAATGTATATTTTTCTGGTCCGAATTTACGAATGTCGGTGTTACTGCGAAGCGTATACCGGTACATCACATATACATTAAACTGATTTACTGACGTCAAAACTCACTCATAATTCTGCCCATCATGCATACACGCGATTAAAACAAATGGAATGAATACGAATTGGTAAATGTGATAGGGCGCCATATACACAAAGAGGACTCTTACCATTGAGGGGATATAATAACTCATCAACTCAACTTAGTAGTGACGTAGCCAAGATGACACACTCGTCTAAGCTTTTTATCGTTGTATAAAATAATGCTTCAACCACGTGAACTCGTGAGCGTTGTAAGTGCTCAACGGCACTCGGGATCAGATAACGATTTATTGCATATCGTACGGAGGTTCCGGAGATGTATCACGATTGACTCACGGGCTGTACGATGACGATAACGGGACAGCAGGATAGTTTTAATGCGAAATTTATCGTAATAAATAATAATAATAATATATTTTCGAAACTGCCGTAAATCGTGTCTTTGTCATATAAATAAATCGTTATCGTCAACTTACTGTCATTTACAGAATCATAATCAAGCTCATTATAAACTTTGCACGGCCTTTTGTAGTGCCTAGATTGTGTAGACTTACTTACAGACTTAAAAAAATACAATTTTAGATATTTTTTATCACAGCTTCCACAATTCAAAAAACGTTAAATATGGCAACAAAATAACACATATGTAGCAGACTCATCCTGTTATTTTGTTGGATGAAACATTTCATATCGGCGGCCGTCCTAACAAAGATTTACATGAATAAATATAGGATCTGGCACGAGTTTTCATATATACGGAATATTAGGCTAGTCAATTGTTCCAAGAGTTTGTATCACTCGAGTGGCTTGTGTGATGACGTATCACACGAGAGGCGGAGCCTCGAGTGTGATGCGAACTAGCACAAGCCACGAGAGTGATACAAACTCTTGGAACAATTGACTAGCGTAATATTCCTTTAAATATATACAACAACTAACGAAAACAGTTAACACATGTATTTTTTATTTTAACAAAACTGACAAAACAATGACTAAAACGGTAAACGCCAAAGTTTATTTAAGACGCGTATGAATACAGTTTATGTAAATTAACGTGTAAGCATTCGAACCGGCAAAACACAGGTTTCCGACACGCTTACCTTAATGCCATCGTTAATCAAATTTTATAACAATTAAGTTGACAACTTTAATCCGCTGTTTATAACAAAAATGTTTAAACGATATGCACTTCCAATTCTATCTTCCATGTCTTTATCGAAACTTAGTTTAAACCACACTATTTTATTGTATTCCTATCGAAATATACATTTTTGCTTGATAAACACACACTCCAAAATACGATTTTAACACATAGTTTACTGTTAAAAAACACCACGTCCGACATGTCCTTACAGAGTTTAGATAAAACTATTGTGTTTTGTCACAGAAATGACGTCACACGATGTACTACGTAATATTATATTTCGTAATATAAAATATTTCTATTTTCGGTGCGTGTAATGTGACGTCATTAAATGGGTCGAAGTAGTCCGGCTAGTATGGTAATACAGAATTGGAAACAGCGAGTAGCGTAATACGGGATGTTTTATTTCAACGATTGATACAACATGTATTTTGTTAAAAGCATTTAACAGGTATATAATAACATATTTTATTAAACGAGTTCAGGAAGTTTGTTAGAAAGCGAGCCTTTGGCGAGCTTTATACTTACGAATTTCCTGGACGAGTTTAATAAAAATATGGTATGATATGACAACGAGTGTCAGATCGTTTTTATTTTTTAAAGGGATCTTTTCACGCTTTGGTAAATTGACAAAATTGAAAAAAGTTGTTTCAGATTCGTAAGTTTTCGTTTTAGTTATGATATTTGTGAGAAAACAGTAATACTGAACATTAACCATGCTCTAATATAGCCATTATATGCATCTTTTGACGATTTTAGAACCTAAAAATTATAAAGCGTTGCAACGCGAAACGATTGAATAATTTGGAGAGTTCTGTTTTTGTCGTTAAATTTTGTGAAACTACGAAGATTTCTTATATAAGGTATAAAATACGTCAACAATTTGTACTCGGCGGAATAGCTCAGTAGGCTAAAGCGTTTTTACTTCAGGACTCTGGCAGGACTCCAGGGGTCACTGGTTCGACACCTGCTTCGGGCAATGTTCTTTCCCTTTTTTTAATTTTTTTCTTGATTTTTTACTGGAGCTTTTACGATCCAATGTTTACATTTATCAATATAAAGCATTTAATGAATAAGTTAAAAAAATGCCAAAATCTGTGAAAAGGCCCCTTTAAAAGTGTTATCCTTATTTCGGCTCGATTGGTCTTTATCGGCTCGGGTACTACTTACATGTACCCCGGGTACTCTTAATTATACTAACATGTACTCCGGGTACGTTAAATATACTTAAACGTACCCGGTCCATATTAGACTGTACCCGATTTGTATTCCCGACCAAAAACCGATGTCGTTAAACGCGCTACCGATTGCCGTAAAACGATATTGTTTATCTTAAACAAACTTCTCTTTAAAAATAAATGCATCAATATGCTTTTTGAGTATGAGTTCCGATAATAGAGAGGTCATTTAAGAGAAAATTGACATAAATGTGAACATAATTATCTGTAAAAAAAATAGCCGACAACGACCGATCTAGCGTTAAAATTCCCGGGTACGTTTAATTATATTTACCGTACTCGGGATACATGTAAGTAAACTTAAGAGTACCCGAGATACATGTAAGAAGTCGACAATGACCAATCGAGCCTTATTTCGGTCTTCTTTGATCTGTCTATTTTATAATTTCTTTGAGCAGTGGTTTATATAATCAAACGACGTCGAAATTTCCAACGATTTTGGCTTTTCAATAAAACTTTCAACACTACATGGATTTCAGGCACGCTGCACAAAATGGAAAAATCAACGATGATACACCCATGTTACAAAACACCCATTACATATGTGTGTTTACAACTCTAAACTGCCACCTTTAAAAAAGGCGTTGGAATATAAGCAGGAGTAATTTTACTTTATTAAAATCGTTGTGGATCATTATGAATATGAAATACCGTGGTTCACACTCTAATTAACGGTACTGATGCGTTTCAAAGAGTTTTCAATAAAAAAAGAATGATTTTTTTGTAGGCGTGAGATCGTATGCACTCAATATACTAAAACTACAGATAAACGGAATTATAGGTGCGTGGCAACGCGAAATATCAATTGTTTTACACATGTCTGTATTTCGGGAAAGATAATAATGTTCCCCTTTTAAAGTTAGCACATACTGTCTCAATAACCTGGAATACATACCTTAAAAAGACACTTAAACCAGAATACAAAATGCCGACAATACAAACATAAAAGGCAAGGTTTTGACTGAGCTCTCTATTTGGATAGGTATTTTAAACCAACCGAACTTCCTTGTTCCTATTTTTCGCTTATCGGTGTATTTTAGTGATGAACCTTATATGTATAACCCGTTTTATCAAAGGAGCTTTATTTATACAGCGTATTAATGGCAAACGACGTAAGAACATTAACAATATAGCTATATTTATATTATTATGTCGTATATAAAGTGTATTTTCAGATGTTGGACCATTTTTATCAACGCCTCTTGATATTCAGTCTAAAGTTTAAAAAATAATGGAACATTTGTAAAACGTTTAATTTTTAAACAACAAATATTATTTTTTTTAAATAGTCACTTATCCACTTTCTCAATAAGATCTAAAGATAATTATACACATTTTACATGTTCAGCTTACCCATACTATATTTTTCCATAAACCCATTTGTTCTTGTGGGGTTAAAATCCGTTTACCGTACAGCGACATTTGTTTTCCATCGTCCTCCATTTTGTTTAAAATTATTTTTTTTTATTTTAAATCATCAACAAACAAAGTAATAGCTCCCTCGTCTCCTTGATTTAATTCGTCTTAGAAACGACGTTGAGTGACGTAAGAACGCCATGATATGACGTCACTAAACTTCCACTTTGCGTGACGTAACGAGACGTCGCTACAGCATTTACACATGTCCCAAACGAAATTCTTTAAGTCTGAAGTTAATTCGCGTTGATATTCTTTTACATTTAACGACATCTTAAGACTCTAGTGAAGATTTTCATATGGAGGTTTGTAGATACCGTCCCTGAACAAGTTTAACACAGGTGCGCTTTTTAAACAGATGTAAAGCTATTGCATCGGTGCGAAAAAGGTACTAAGAACTTTTTAGGACGATACACACTATTAGGCTTAAACTCTGGCTCATTTTTAGAGAAAAACAGAATCTACATTGAGATCAGTAGTAGTGGTTATAATACATGACAGATGTGATGCGAAAAAAAAGTGTTTCTTGTGAAAGAAGACTAAATTAGCTGGACAAAATATTGTAGACCAGAGCCCTATCAGTAGTGCTTCCATTTGAATCGTGCTTTTTGAAAAAGGGGTTTAATGCATGTGCGTAATGTTTCGTCCCAAATAAGCCTGTGCAGTCCGCACAGGCTAATCAGGGACGAATTTTTCCGCTTTTATGATATTTTTTGTTTAAAGAAAGTCTCTTCTTAGCAAAACTCAAGTTTATGGGGAAAGTGTCGTCACTGAATAGCCTGTTTGGACTGCACAGGCTAATCTGGGACGACACTTTACGCACATTCATTTTACCACATTTTCACAGAGCACGGCCGATTTATATTACTATTAAATGGCTCAGCCACAGGCAAAGTAAAGTCGAAGAATCCGATGGGGGCTCGATGACATGCCCGCGAAACCCACTACGGAACTTGTTTGTGTACCTAGAAAATCTCTGGAGCGTGTTTAGGTTACTATAACTATGTTTTAACACTATTTATTTGTGTAGTTTTAAATATCGTTGCTAGATTAACGTTAATAATCAAATATTATCATAATTGCATGTACATGTATATACTCGTGTGATTTAAAAACCACGATTTCAGTACTTAACGAGTTGCTAAAATTGTGGTACGCGTTTGTTCGATACCATGTTTGTTTTAATAACGTGTCATTAACTTAATAAACGCGTAATACTTCTTTAAACCAGAAAGGAACACCTGCATTCGCCATCCGGCGCCTCGTGACTCAGTAAAAGTCCCCTCTAAGCCGTGAGGGTGTGAAGAGAACGGAAACAGACGCCATCGGAACACTAAGAACGCATCAGGTCGTTAACTTTGAATCCCGCGATTTCCCTGTATAATGTACCGCTGAATAGTACGCCTTAGGATATAGAGAATAATAAGTTGGTGACGTGGATGGAGAAAGGTTATCTGCCAAGTCGGAGGAATTTCGGCACACCCGATAAGATCCTCCGACAAGCCAGTTACTCATTCTCCATCCACGACACGAACCGATTATTCTATTTATCATGTCACATTTATTTCTTTTTATTTTATGTTTTTTTCGTGGTACCGCACACAATTGGTGCATGGACCGCTAGAGATTCTAACGCGAACATACTTCATTCTTAAACTTCAATTGGGATTCTTGTCACATACAAAGAAAATACTTCAGAAATCTCAAAAGGGACGCGTCGTTGCGATCAATTTAAATTGTTTTATGAAAATATATCAAACTCAGCCATAAAAAAAAACGTTTTATATGGCCATGATTTTGTTCTGCGTAGATCACCTTTATCGTTATTGATATTAAGATAAAAAGTAGTACAGTCTGATTTGCTTTACACGCGGACTCTAAACATCAAAAGAACATATCTAAGTGTATTACATATAAATGAGCCGTGTTCTATGAAAAGGGTGTTTAATGCATATATGTAAAGTGTTCTCCCAGACCCGCTCAGGGATGCCACTTGTCGCTTTAATGATATTTTCTGTTTAAAGAAAGTCACTTCTTAGCAATAATCCATTTTTGGCGGAATGCATTAAACCCCATTTTCACAGAGCGCGGCACAAATGTATACGTATGCAACAGACGAAAGGAAAAAAGTGCTTAAATTTGCTTCTAATCAAACGTTAATTATTCCGTTACTGATTTTTTTCTGACAATCGATTATCCAAGGAACACATAAGTAAAATGTTTCGTCTTTAAATATCATTCAAGGCAGCTGCCTTGTTTTGCGGCTTGCCGTATGGGATGGGTGAGCTACAACGCTGGCAAATATAGGTCTAATAATAATGAAGGTTTTGTTTTTTTTAACATAAATTAACTACCCTTTTTAACTGCCCTTTTAATGCCAACATATTTAATATCTCTTTACCTTGTTTTGTTTTGTTGTTCTGTAAATAAAAATTAGTTTTTCTCTCTCGAGTTCCATCTTTAAAATGTACAGCGTAAAAATGTCATAGCGGTTTTTAACCTTTTATCGATAAAATTGGAGTCTGACAAAAGCGAATCAAGCAGGCATGACACATTGAGGGAAATATTGAAAAGCAGACGATCACAAACAAAGTGATTTTCATTTCGTTCGGTTGAGTTATCCAAGTTTTCCAACTTCTGAAGCAATGGGAAAAAGACCAAGGAAACGGAAACTGGATTCATGTGGTAATCTTTTGAACGCGAGGATCATGAGTTATTTGATAAAAGCCTTTGTTTGTCACACTTAATTGATTAAGCAACATATTTTCGAAGACGAATGCAATTTTTGTGGAGTGCTATAAATACAATTTACTTATTTTATTTTCATTGCTGTACAACCGAAAAAATGAAGCTGCATCACGGCCGTTAATCACGCGCGCCACCTTTTTTTTTGAGATGCATTAATATATGGCGTACCATTTGTGTCGAAACTCAACAAGACCTACTAGGTAAAATGAGAAATGTACGTCGATGTACATTATGTACGTTGATGTACAAAAATTGTACGTCGACGTGTAAATATGAAATACACGTCGACGTATATATTTGTACGTCGACGTACAATTTGTACGTCGACGTACATTTTTGTACGTCAACGTACACATTTTCTGAACAGCTAATCAAAACACTCGTCTCTTGAGCCGCTTTTCGTTCAGATTTATTCATAATCAATGTTGAAAATCTCTTTTTTTAATTGAGGAAAAGAATGAATTAAAATATCAAAGTTGAAAAAAGCATTAAAAATAAGTATCTACTTGACGGTATTTGTTCTAAAATCGTTTTAAGTAATAAATATTATTAACTGCTGAGACCGTTGTAGCGTAAATATTGTCAGATCGTGAAATCTGTCAGATAAACCGGAAATCTGACGATTCTTGCAGTACCCCCGTGAGATTGCTCAGATCAGTCGCCGTGAAAAATGTCAGATTGATTACAGATATAGTATAAGATTATCACAATAAGATGATTAAAATCTCGTCGCCGGGCGTGAACATCCAATAACACTAATCTTTGTTTACTTATAAATCTTTGATCATCATCATCACACTTTTTTACTGCAAATATTTGCTGTAAACAAAATGTTAAACATTGTTACTTGTGACAATTTGCTCATAGTTTATCATCATCATCCTATTAACATCATTATCATTATCATTTTCAAATAATAACCGAAATACTCAATAGAAGTGATTGCTTGTATTTGACAGGACTTCGAAATACAAATGCAAAAAAACAATTATTTTTACGCCTGTATGTGTTTCATTTTCAACGGAGATCGACCTCAATGGCACCACTCAGTTGATGAATCTCGAGACGACTTTAAACGGGGTAACATCCTTGCTCAGATGTCTAAAGAACCGAAACGATAATATGTAATGATGTAGGGCGTGTACTTATGAATACTAAACACGCACAAATATGGCATGTAAAAAGTACAAATATATTTACAACAATTCGGCGGAGATTATATAACTAAACTCGTGAGTGAGTTAAGCCCAAGTCTCACTATTGCTGGTAGAGCCCCGGTCCATCCCGGTTTGCTATCGCCGGTCGACCGGCGAGAACCGGGATGATTCATTTATTATTTAACGCGGTCACAATATTTCCCGCTGCCGCCCCGGTTGAAGCCAGTCCACAGCCCGGCAGAGTCCCGGTCAACCCCGGACTGGCTACGGTTCATCCCGGTTAAGCCCCGGCAGAGCCACGGTTTTCGCTGGGTATGCCCCAGTTGAGCACCGGTGAAAGCCAACAGCGTCCCGGTATGGCCAAGACAACGTCACGGCAGAGCCCCGGTATACCGTAACTCCGCCGGCACTCACCGGGGCTATACCGGCATTAGGCGCCATCAACGCTACGGCAACACCCCGGTTTAACCCCGATTAGCCGGTAATACCCCAGTGGAGTCCCGGTGAATGCCGGTTAACTTATGTACGGTAGCTATACCAGGACTATGACGGCATTCACCGGGGCGTTGCCGTAGCTATGACGAGGTCTGCAAGGGCCCCGGTGGAGCTTCGATGCCATCCCGTTTGTTCCCGTTGCCACGCCGGTCTTTGCCGGTCCTTGCCAGAGTCTCCCGGTTCATCCCGGAGGTATTTAACATTTTAATACTTTCTCGTTGAAGCCCCGGTTCATCTCGGTAGAGCCCCTGTTCATCCCGGTAGATGCCGGATCACGCACCGGGGCTCCGCCGGCGTCATAGTGAGACTGGGCCTTTACGGTTTGAATAAACTGATCACCGCCGATGCCCAAAGTGCACACAGGACGCCCCCAACGGCCATCAATCACGTTGAGTTGCTTACATATGATAAATTTAGAATTGTGCAACATTAATTAGTTTAAAGAAGCTGCTATTATCTGCAAGATTCAACCTACACCACCAATGAAGAGAAGTGTACATGACTTCACGTACACCCCATACAATAATCGGAAATAATGAATGATTCAGGTAAAAGCGCGAGCGGGATACGCAACCCTAACTGCATATGACGAAACAATTTTAACAGCTATACTTCACCGACGTCAACTTCTAACCAGTCACACCAAAACGAAATAATACGTTATCGTAAAATAAGCATAATATTTTTAAATTAAACTTTATTTCGTAAGCAAACAAAAAAGTATAATACTGACATTTAAACATACCAATATTTCAATAATTATGCTGGAAGTACTCTCTAGGAAGTGTGACAATATACAATACACATACACAAAATGAATAAAAAAATTAATCAAAATAATCAAGAAAACTTAGCTGCTTCAGACTGAAATGAAAATACACACATAGACTTGTTATGTTAATAAATCGACATACCGGTTCGGAATCCATTTTAAACTTATTGGTGGGTGCATACAGCAGCGGATAATATGCCAGGTTAAAAATAGATTTTACATCCGTTGATGCGGATTTTGACACCCGACGCATATATACACGTCGCTCTTGGTTACAGAAAATGCCCACGCACGGATTTCAACCGTTTTTGTTTACAATCAATTAAGTGCACGAGTACTGGAATTTGTATAGCGTTTTTTAAAGGCGTATGTCCAGGCGTGTGCCGGGAAAACAGGGCTTAATGTATTTTTTTATTCAGCTCTATAATATTTATATCAAATCTGTATGAAACAATGTCGGTGAACATTAATCCGGTGTTAATTTTTGAAAAAATTGAGGCATTCATTAATTATGGATATAAAACGGAGCATTAATCCGAATACATGTATAAAAAAACACCGGGCGTATTGCATATTAGTTCGGAGACATTACTCCCAAATGACCAACAGCTGTTTCATATGTAAACGAGATAAACACGAAATACCTACCTATCTATAATAAAGTTTATATGCCTACTTCAATATTATAGTTTTATAGCATTTCATGTGGTGCAATATAAGTGTTTTCTTATGAAATAGCTGTTGGTCATTTGGGAGTCATGCTATGCTGTACATATACATGCAAACTTTAATTTAGATTAAGCAAAATAAAACAGTAGGTATTTGTCAAGATCCATAAGAGTCAAAAACATACGTGTCGTAAGAGAGTTATCATGCGCAGCGAGACTTGCTCATATAGAATTAAACCTCTAATTGCTTTCTTTCGAAATAATTTCATGTCTCCGAACTAATATGCAGTTTGTCGGCAGTTATTTTGTATAATTCTACAGTAAAATGATTAATACCGTCGAACGTCTTATATTACACACACTAACTGTTGGCGTTAAGTACGCGATAAAACATATAAGAATATAAAATAATAATATAACAATTAACAAAAAAGATAACTATTGTTTTCCTTAAGTGAATATGTTTTCCAAAATATTCGCACCAATGCGGAATTTATTCAAGACTGTTAATTCGCATAAAACCTTATGACATAGGAGAGAGCTGTTTATCATTTGGAAGTCAGGTCCCAAAATGTGTTCTATATGGAACTTAGTTCCAAAAAGGGGGTATAACGCGTTTTAATTCGGAAATAAATGAATTCAAAGACATCAAACGCGTCGAGATTATAAAATAATCTTGATTTATGGTATAAAGACGCGCTAATCAGTACATGTTTTAATGAAAAATTACAAGGCAATTAATGCAAACAATGGGAAAGTATTTACCCACTAAGACAAAAACAATACGTCAGATTACGACTCATGCATTGCAGTATATGTATTTTTAAAGTGCAATCCGACGATATTTGACAAGTACTTTTTAAAAATTATTGGTGAGGCGGGGAAGATGGAGGCGGGTGTATATTAATAACCCGATACGGTAAATACATGGACATTAATTACAAATAAAATGAAAATAAATGAAATTAATTTTTATTTAAAAAATATTTAATTTTTAATTTGATGTTGTTTGCTTGATCTTTTTATGTAATGCTCGTTGATACCAATGTATTTATTAGGAAAAGTATGTTGTACATTCTGTGTTAGTCTTATACAAAATAAACAGGTACAGGTTTCTCTACTGAATATCTGCTGAAATTCTACATTTAAATTAAGATAAACTTTGAAATATATCAGGTCGTGGTAAAGTTTCTTATTGAACAGTTCATTTATACCTTTGCCATAATCTGAAATTGTTAGTATGTTTCTAAATCAAGTATCAATTTGAAATTAATACAAAAACTATAGAAACCAACTTGTGCCGTGCTGCCCGGGTGTTCGCCAAAGAAATAATTGATCCAAATAGACCAGTGCGTGATGGCCAGTGGAACATTAATGAGCACTGATGTACAATTAATAAATTGTATTCTGCATAAAACCGACACAATTAAAACCTCATCTAAAAATAGTTGTCTACGCCCCGCCTACTGTGTACGGCAGTGATTAACTCCGCCTTTTCATCGCTGCTTTCCCCGCTGACATCGACTGCGCATGCGTAGAGATTAATTAATCGCTTGAAGAGATGAATTCATCCCTTGCGCTGCGTTGCGATGAATTCATCCCTTATAGGGCTTAATTCATCCCTCGCGATGAATTCATCCCTTAAAGGGCTTAATTCACTGCAATTAACCCCTAAACACCACTCGAAAAGGTTTAATACATATTAATTCGGATGAAAAGGGGTGAAAACGGATTAATCCCTAAAAATCGGCTGAATGAGGGTTATTTTTTAGGGATTCTAAAGAGATTAATCCCGGAACAAAATCCTTAACCCCACTGTAACCCCCCCCCTCTCCCTACATACACAATTTTTTACACTTGTCTAAAAACTCCTCAGATGTCTACAAAGGCACAAACGTGGCAAAATAGCCTTCTGCTCAAAGTTAAATTGCGATATATAGCATGTTGTTTAACACATGCTTCAAAATGGCTCATGCAAAGGAGTCTAACATAATTGTATATTCACAGAAGATAGGTATGTCGTTACCATTATCTACTTTGTTCTTCACAGAAGATAGGTATGTCGTTACCATTATCTACTTTGTTCTTCACAGAAGATAGGTATGTCGTTACTATTATCTACTTTGTACTTCACAGAAGATAGGTATGTCGTTACTATTATCTACTTTGTACTTCACAGAAGATAGGTATGTCGTTACTATTATCTACTTTGTTCTTCCCAGAAGATAGGTATGTCTTTACTATTATCTACTTTGTACTTCCAATGAGACTGTTAAGCCCTTACCATGACCTACCTAGCACTTCACATGAAATAGATAGGATGTTACCATGACTTACCGGTACATTTTACTTCTTCTGCCCAACCACAAAATGTTTTCATGGGCTGTTCAATCATACGTTTTTATAATGTACTCGCACAGGTACAGCACTGATAAAGTTACGTGCGGTCTTAATTCGATCGTGGTGCTTGTATTAACCTTATTGTACAGTTACCATGTTTCAGTGGTCCAAAGTCCCAACCTAGAGTTTACATAAATTATGAACTGTGAATTTAAATCTCACAGTCAGCTAACACGCTGATAAAGTCACGTACCGTTTTAATTCGTGACGAGCATGTGATCATTCATTCAATATACTAGCAGCGCTTTTATTACACTGCATGGTACAGCGTAGTTAATGGTAATGTTAAAAATCAACTTGTGTTGCCTAAGTCAGCACAATTTACAATGTTCAAGGCCTTACATGATGACCTTGGACATCAAGGTCGTGAACGAACATTGAGTCTCTTTCGAGATCGATTTTATTGGCCAGGAATGGTCAAAGATGTCACACAGTGGGTGAACGGATGTAATCGTTGCATACGACGTAAAACTATACCAACATTTGCTCGTCTTCCCCAATGAAATTAGTGTGCATCCATTATCTTTCCTTAGAAATGTCTTAGGGGGGATTTGAAAACGTACTGGTTATTACCGACCACTTTTCTCGGTACGCACATGCAATCCCGACGAAAAACCAAAGCGCCCGAACCACGGCACATGCACTTTTCCATAACTATTTTGTGCATGATGGAATTCCAGAAAAGTTGCACAGTGATCGTGGTCAAAATTTCCTATCAAAGGTCATACAACGACTCTGTAAAATTGCAGGCATCCGGCGAACACAAACAACACCTTACCACCCGCAGGGTAACGGTCAATGTGAGCGTTTTAACCAAACCCTGCTTCAAATGCTTGGAACGCTGCCCAATGAAAGGAATGGTGACTGGAAATCAGCCATTAATTCCTTAGTGCATGCGTATAATTGTACAGCGCGCGACTCCACGAGCTTTCACCCGTATAGGCTCATGTACGGTAGAACGCCACATCTAGCTTTAGATGCAGTATAAGGCCTGCAGGAGCAATCTGTAAGTGGCTCTTGTCCAACAGACTATATGCGGCAGATTGAAAAAAAAATGCAGGAATCCTATAAAATTGCTAACACGATAGCTTTACGCGATGGCGACAAAGCCAAATATTACTACGACCGTAAAGTGCGAGAAATGAAAATTGTTTTAGGAGACAGAGTCCTCATACAAAAATTTGGGATTGAAAGGGAAACATAAGCCTCTGAATGTGACATGAATTGCAGTACCACTTCAGAATCTGAAATATCGTGAGTATATAAACAACCGCACAAGCGTGCACCTGGCGAAATTGGTGTACTTCCGTGACGATCAAATCGCTCACGAAAACCGCCAGCATGGCAGGTTTACGGTGCTTTTGTATCATAGACCTTGTTTCTGCCTTGTTATTTTATATAGTATATAAAGCAACGTTTATAAGAATTATTAACATTTATGTACTGTGTATTTTTTTATTTATGATACATATAGTGTACACATATTTTGACGTTTATTGAAATGTTTTGTTTATAAGCGTGACTCCATTAATATTAAATACATGTATGTAATGAAGTTAACCGTTTACCCAGTGGGCATCAAACGTTGTGCGAACGTTGCTGCAACGTAATATTTAGGTCACAACGTCGGCAACCATTACGGAACGTTGCCACAACGTTGCATACAAAATATTACCCTGACGTCCGGTTAATGTTTTGTATGCAACGTTGTGGCAACGTAATATTTAGGTCGCAACGTCGGCAACCATTACCGAACGTTGCCACAACGTTGCATACAAAACATTACCCGGACGTTTCATCAAACGTTGCAGTTTGGTTTGCAGTATACAATGGTGTATATGAAAGTTTTCCCGACATTTTGTCCAACGTTGCTGCAACGTTGTATTTAGGTTGCATTCAAACGTTGCAGTTTGGTTGTCACAATGGTGTATATGAAAGTTTGCCCGACGTTTTTTTCCAACGTTGCTGCAACGTTGTATTTAGGTTGCATTCAAACGTTGCAGGTTGGTTGTCACAATATGGTGTACATGAAAGTTTTCCCGACGTTTTTTTTCCAAACTTTTCTGCAACGTTGTATTTAGGTTGCATTCAAACGTAGTATTTTTTAATTCTTAAAAAAAAACAAAAAAAACTATTTACTGCCAACCGCTCTTTCGAGTATTATCGGCAGATATGCACACTGTCGAGTCCGTTTCCTAGAAAGAACCAGTACTTGGTGTCTAAGAGGAGATTATAAAATGCTTCCCGAGTAGGAATCGTACTTTATAATAATACAGTTCATGCATAGCATCAATGAAAATATTATTTCTTGTAAATTTTAGAAATTCAATTTTTTAAATTTTACAGATCAGTTGCTTAAACTTTAAGATGCTTAAGATGAACTTTAACTCAAAATCGCTGGATAAAATATTTTGTTTAAGTTGTGTTATGCATTAAAATGGTAGAATCTATAGTTTCAAAGTTTCAACAAAAAATAAATAGTCAACATTTTTGTCTGAAACTTTCAATTGTCGCCGTGGTGTAGTGGATGAGGTGTCCGCCTAGCGATCGGGAGTTGGTGGGTTAGATTCCCACTCGGGGAGCGTTTCATTAACTCCTCTATAGACATCAAATAATGGTTCTTTCTAAGAAACGAACTCGAAAATGTCCATAACTGCTGATACTAATCGTAAGAGCGGTTGGCAGTAAATAATTTTTTTTTTTTATTATTTAAAAAAATATAATTTAAAAACACTGCGTCTTAATGCGACCTTAATACAACGTTGCAGCAACGTTGGGAAAAAAAGTCGCAGCAACGTTGGAAAAAAAAGTCGGGAAAACTTTCATATAGACCATTGGTACAACCAAACTGCAACGTTCGAATGCAACCTAATAACAACGTTGCAGCAACTTTGAATGCCCACTGGGTAGTGGTGTATATAATCACATAACGGATGGGTTACTTTATAATTAAATCATATTCTATTACATTACTTTAAACTTGTTTATATTTTTCATGAAATGTCGAGGACGACATTTTTTTCGGAGGAGGGAATTGTGTCACCGGACATACATTTATATAATGTATGGTAGATTTTGTGTAGATTTATATGACAAATTTAATTGATTTAAATTCTTTGCTAATGTAACAGTATTTAAATTAGCCATATTTATCGTATTACTAGACATGTAGTAGTAACTTTAAGTTATTTTAGTAGATAATAATAAGAACTGACACAAAACACCATGTTTCACTTTAAAAAATACACACACATTACTAGTGCATCATATATAACCAGTTCTGAGTTGATTTTACAGTTTACCAACCGAATAGCTGATTTTTAAATGAGTTAACCAATCAAATGTGTCTTTTAGACATGAAGATGACAAAAAGGTGCATTTTTTTAAATCAGTATGTGATCAGCTATTTGACATGAACGCTAATAAATATATATATTTGAAATATATTTGGTTCTTTGCAGGTAACTATTACATATTTTATATATACGATTATTTTTTACAATGAACTGTTTCATATGTTGTATTTCATTTTGCTTATTTATGTGCGTGTTTTGTTTGATATATTATTGTATTGTTTATTCAATATAATATTTTATTGCTATTTTAATGGTGTAATGTTTTACTTTGCTCACCATATATGTTGGTAAACCAATTATTGTATTTGTAATCATTGTTATCCATAATGATCAGTAGGTGATCAGCTATTTGACGTGAACGCTTAGAAATATATATTTGAAATATATTTGGTTCTGTGCAGGGTTGTTTTTGTAACCACCTTGATTATCAAGTTTTGGGGATTGGTAACAACCCACCGCCAATACATAAAAACCCATTACGGCGACAATCATGGACAATGGCGCCCAACGGGGGACCGTGGCGGTTACAGTTCTCCGTAGAACTTGCCCGTGGGTTCGTCGAGATCAGTTATATACTGTTCTCTGTCTCGAATTCGAGGACGAATTCAAACTTGGTAGGGGAGAATGTCACGGTACCGGACTTAAGCGGGATTGGTGGAAGGATGTGTGGCGGCCCGGTTAGCTCAGTCGGGGGAGCACTCGTCCTGAAAGCGAGGTGTCCCGAGTTCGAGTCCCGGACTGGCTGCACACTTTTCACCATCCGACAAATACATAAACCAAACTACAATACATTGGGCCTAATAGTCGTACAGACAACTCTGTAAAAATAGTATTATCACTTTGTAGGTAAACACGGCACGCGGTTAGGCATATGGAAATCGAAAGTGGTTTCATAAAGAAATCATAAAATGGCGTGTAACTTAAAAACATCGCAACAAAAAGCTACTTAAGGATCATTCCGTGTCAGCGAAATCTGACGGTGATAATTGGTATTTTGCGAAAACGGTGGATGATACTATAGAGTTATGTGAGGAGCACACGACTGAGAAACTAACGATGTTCTGTGAAGATCATGAACAGTTGCTATGTCATTTATGTCTCCTTTTGAGTCACAGGTCAGTGAGTATTGGTATAAAGTAACGTTATGGCCAAGTAAAATAATACTTGTTCCATGTATCATTCATACATGATATTTAGTCACCCATTTCACATCAGAAATTTAAAGTAGTATTAACGCTAATAATATCCACTACTACTACTATTACTACTCCTACTACTTCTTCTTCTTCTTCTACTACTACTACTACTACTACTACTACTACTACTACTACTACTACTACAACTACTACTACTACTACTACTACTACTACTACTTTTACTACTACTACTACTACTACTACTGCTGCTACTGCTACTACTACTACTACTACTACTACTACTACTACTACTACTACTACTACTACTACTACTACTACTTCTACTACTACTACTACTACTATTTCTACTACTACTACTACTACTTTTACTCCTCCTCCTCCTCCTACTACTACTTCTACTACTACTACTACTACTACTACTACTTCTACTACTACTACTACTACTAATACTACTACTACTACTACTACTACTACTACTACTACTACTACTACTACTACTACTACTACTACTACTACTACTACTACTACTACTACAACTACTAATATTACTAATTCTACTACTACTACTACTACTACTTCTACTACTACTACTTCTACTACTACTACTACTACTACTACTACTACTACTACTACTACTACTACTACTACTACTACTACTACTACTACTACTACTACTACTACTACAACTACTACTACTACTACTACTACTACTACTACTAATAATAATAATAATAATACTAATACTAATACTACTACTACTGCTACTTATTTTACGAGGTATGTTGTTCTGTTTGCGATGAGGATGGCATACATAATGAAGGACTGTTTCATTGTAAAATATGTTTAAAAACATATTGTGACGACTGTGTTAAACTGCACAAAAAGCTACTTAAGGATCATTCCTTGTCAGCGAAATCTGACGGTGACAATTGATATTTTGCGAAAACGGTGGATGATACTATAGAGTTATATGAGGAGCACACGACTGAGAAACTAACGATGTTCTGTGAAGATCATAAACAGTTGCTATGTCATTTATGTCTCCTCCTAAATCACAGGTCAGTGAGTATTGTTATAAAGTAACGTTATGGCCAAGTAAAATAATACTTGTTCCATGTATCATTCATACATGATATTTAGTCACCCATTTCACATCAGAAATTTAAAGTAGTATTAACGCTAATAATATCCACTACTACTACTATAACTACTCCTACTACTACTTCTTCTTCTTCTACTACTACTACTACTTCTACTACTACTACTACTACTACTACTACTACTACTACTACTACTACTACTACTACGCACTGCACGACGACGACGACTACGACTAGACTATACTACGACGAACGTACAAAACGACGAGACTACGACGACGACGACGACTACGACGACAGATACGACTACTGACGACGACACACGACGACACGACGACGACGACGAAGACACTACACGACGACTACGACACGACGACACGACGACGACACGACGGCACACTACTACAAACTACATACGACGTAAGACACGACTACGACTACGACCTACTTCTACGACTACTACTACGACTACGACTACTACTGACTACTACGTACTACTACTATACTTCTACTACAATTACACTACTACACTACACTACTACTACTATACGTACTACTACACTACTACTACTACTACTACTACTACTACTACTACTACTGCTACTACTACTCTACTACTACTACTACTACTTCTACTACTACTAATCCCAATTTAACTACTACTACTACTACTACTACTACTACTACTACTACTAACACTACTACTTCTACTACTACTACTGCTTCTACTACTACTACTACTGTTACTTCTACTATTACTACTTTTACTACTACTTCTGCTACTGCTTGAAAAAAAAACAACATCGTCTCCATCGTCCTTATCATCATGTTCAACAATCATCACCACCAGCATCTTCATCAACACAATTATCGCCATTAAGATCACCATTATCAACATGACGTTAGACGCGCCATACGTTCAGGATAGTTTACACCCATATGTGTTTCTTTGAACGCACATTTCCATTTCAGGCAATGCAGCAAGGTATTTACATTGGCTGAACAGGCCAAATCAAAGACGCAACGTATAGACCTTTTTCAATTGACGAAAGAAATAGAAGAGTCGCAGAAACGTTTAAATGACATGGTGGACAGAGAAAAAGATAACAAAAAATCACTTAAAGCTTCGTACGAGCACAATCTGGAAGAAATACTTAATGCACGTCGGCAGATCAATGAGAACCTTGACCGACTTCAGCAAAACACCATAAGAGAATTGGAATCAATTCATGCGAGCTTAAATAATTACATTGAAGGTGACACCAAGAGATGCGTAGAATTGCTTTCAAAGTTAAAGATATATGGCGCTAAGCTCAAAGACAATATGTTGCCTGAACGATCGTTTATCACGTTAAGAAAATGTATTGATCAAACTGCTGCAGCAGAAACACTCCTAAAAAGCATGACCAAGATTGATGGAACTGATATTAAACACCAGCCTAACCGTGAATTGATTCAATGTCTTGCAGATTGCACTTATCTTGGGAAAATCACCAGTCGCATAGGCGAGCCAAAACACAACGTTGATCCTAGCAAGATTGTTAGCATCGAGGACAAGTCAGAATATAATGTTCGAACAACTAATGATATAGACAAATGTACGATTACGGGTATATGTGAGACTTCCAACGGGGATTTCGTCATTTCTGACTCAAACAATCAGTGTGTGAAACTCCTTAATCAGGTGTACACGGTGATTGATAGAGTTCAGCTTCTTACTTATCCGAGGTCCATGTGTAACATTTCCCCCTTCGAGATGGCGGTGACTGTTAGCGAACATAAAGCTTATATGCTTAACGGGATTCATTTCTTTCGGGTAGATGGTGGAACTATTATATAGATAAAGTTCCTAAGCCTGGATCATGTCTGCTACGGAATTGCACATCTCGATGCAGAACTGTTTGTTGCTTCCGGTACTGCGTTGTACGAATACACAAAGGATGGACGGTTAGTTAAGAAGTTATACGAAGATAGTTCTGAAGAATACACAGGTAACATAAGAATACATTGTACGCTTACGATTTTTTAGCAATTCTTTGCACATTTTATTTTTTGCGTATGCATCAACTAGATTACTATGAGATCTGCGCGTAGATTTCATAAATACGATGGTTAATTTCAAAGGACAGGCACATGGTGAAGGGCCGACTTTAATGTTCTATAAGTATTACAATTACGTACATTGAAATCATGCACTCTTGTCCTTTTCCGAATTGTAATGTTCGATTTATAAAAATTGTTTGATTGGTATTCCATTTATCAAAATGACTAAATCGTGACACGTATGTTTTATGTAATTATATTTACAACAAACGATGATCAACACGCTAAGTATCACATCCGGTCCAAATTTGTCGAAAGTTCTGATGTTATTTAAACAAAACTGGGTTAAGTCTTTAATTTTATGAAGTCGCAATTACTAATCTCGTGATAGTCAAGATGGCGACTTCCATGCCGAAACAGTAATTTTTCGCCGTTGTGTATATCGTTTTATTTCTTTATATCTTTATATTTTTAAATAACGTTCGCTTCAAGCCAAGTAAGTAAAACTGTGATTAGCGTTTATTACGTATTACAATTCGCACAAAATCTCGACTTTACTCCCAACAACTTTTATTAGTAGAGCTTTAATTAGGTCATCCTGCTAAGAAATTTCCCAGTGAGTTAAGTCAAAATATAGAGCAAGTATTAATACGAAATACACGCCAGTCACTTTTTTGATGAATTGGCTGATAAGTGATCCGACATAAATACAGGTAATAAAGGGTATAAAACGGCGATAAATACCTGCCGCCGCATGAAAGTCGTCATTTTGACTATTACGTGATTACCTCATCTGGTAATACTCTTTCACAGATTTTGAAGTTGTTTAAACATATTTTCATATTGTTTATATCACATATATTTTCATTCAAGTGTATACATTTTAAACTATGAAGTGTTTTTATCTTTATTGATATTGTAATAAGTGAGCTTAATCTAATATCATTGAGAAAGATGTACATCTACAAATACTCAAGATTTCGGGCCATAGTGTACGCTGTATTCCTCATTTAGTTGTAGGTGTGGGGGTGAGTCAGGATAAGAAGAGCATCTATGTGACGGACATTAGTAATGGCATGATTCGCAGGCTAACCAGGGATGGAACTGTCACAGCCACGTTACAGGATCCTGCATTCAAATATGACAAGATTACAGCTAATATACATGTGGCAACCAAAGGGCAGGTTTTCGTCTTTGGTCAAAAATCCATAAGTCAAGTGCATACAGTCGGCAAGACCATCCTCAGTACCATCTCTGTTGACATTCCACAACCTGGATCTGTCTACTTGAATGAAGAAACGAGAAAATTACTAGTTGGATTTTTGGAACAAGACACCATCATAGAGTTCAAAACAAAACCAGTTCCGACTTTTTAATTGACACAAAAGTGCAAATAAAGAAAGTAATTAAAGCATTACATAATCTATACTATTAGTCAAGAAGCTTTAATAATTAAATTAATCAATCGTTTTATTATTTTCCAATTTTTCTGTACACTTTTACATGAACGGAATTTACGTAGTGCGTGTAATTTACTTTCGGTATGCGTTTTCGATTTCATTTATAAAATTGAATTTTGTTTTTTTTAAAGTGTATGTTTGTTTTGGTTTATATTTGAGTTTTAGTCTTTCATTCAGATTTTTTTTCATATTAATTTAAAATGTGTCCTTGCTATAGTCGTGACAGTCGGATTAGCTACAATTAGACCGGATTAAAACATGGAAATAATGTCATTCATTATTTTAGCTCACCTGAGCATGAAGAGGACTCTGTGCTCCAGGCAAGCTATTGTGGTCACCCTACGTCCGTTGTCTTTCAGTGTGTATTGTGCTTTGTGTGTCATCAACTTTTAGCTCATTAACATTCTAGAGGTCACATGTTTCATCCGATCTTGATTAAACTTGGTCAGCATATTTATCTTGACAATGAATTAATCTGAGTCACGTGAGCGTAACAATAGGTGACCAGGTAAAATGTTAAAAAAGACACATTGTTACCACGTAATGGCCTTATTTATGACTCAAACTTGATAAAACTTTGCTGGAATTGTAATCCTGACGTTTTCTAGACCGGGATTGAATCTGAGTCCCTTGCTTATAAAAACTAGGTCACCAGGTTAAATCTTTGAAAAACCTTGTTACCAATCAATAGGTTCCATATATGACTCAGTCATAATGAAACCTGGACAAAATGTTTATCTCGACAAAATGAATGTCACGTGGAATCTGGGTCAAGTGTGGTAAAAACTAGATCATTCAAGCCCTTGAACTCAGATGAGTGCATAAGGGTCATTATTAGAAAATCACTATACTGCCTTCGCAGACTTTGATGACTATAGGGTGCAAAAGATATTTAAATCCATACTATATTGCATCTGAAAACGTCGGAAAATTAAAAAACAAGCTTTTTAGTAATGATCGTAAATGAATATGTAAATAATACTGCTTTTTGCTAGTTATTGTGAAACTAAGAGCAAGTGCATACGAAATATTTAGAACAATAAGATTATGAAATGATTATGTTGTGGTTATCATTCAAATGTTAACTCAATAGTATTGTATTATTACCGGTTCTCGTCGTTACAGATAGTGTATTGTTGTTGGAATTTTTACTAATAAGTGTTTAGAGTCGCCTTTTTGTTTTGTTTCGAATGGATAAACCATATGCTTAATGTTAAAGCGAACGTATTTAAAAGCTGAACGAATTACATCCTCCTACCCATTGTTGGTCATTCATTTTTAGCAGGCGATTATATATACATTGTAATATTTCAATTTATAACTTGGCGGAATTGTTTATTTTAAGCATCGATAATATAACGCACGATGCTAGCATCCATGTAATATATAGATAAATTGATGAAGTGAAACAATACCATCATTCTTGACGGGATGTAAAAATCATGTCAAGTATTGTGTGATTAATCTGCACAATTTTGTCAATTTGTTCTTTAAACTTTGCACCAAACCAAATATTGAGCGATCTGACTTAGTTTCAAATAAACACTTCAACATGTTGTTGTATCTATTCTTTAATTGTAATGTACATGTACACATTTCAAAACGTGTTGAACTACGTGCATTTTTATCTGGGTATAGATCAGTACATAGAGAATAACAGCTTACTGCCATGTGGTTGTGTAATAAGGCGAGGCGAAGAAAAGAAAAAGAAAGGCAAGGCTTGCCAAGTATTTGTTTAATACGTGCCGAGCCTGTTTTTTCTGTTTATTATACATTTAAGTCAGGATTTTTAAAGAAATCATGAAATATAATCATTACAAAGCTGGTTTAAAAAAAAACAACATCAACAACATGACTATGTTTAATGACGTCTGACTTGTTTATCAAGACGTCATGAGCTCTTGCGCTTAATATTTGTATAGTATGTTTTTGGTGTTTGTGCTTTTTTTATGTATATAATATATAAAACACGTTGGTATTAAGTTGTTTGTTTTGTTAAATCAGAGTCATTACTACCGAAAATTATAACTCCCCTGTAAAATCGTAGTAATATTACGTACTTCCAAGCATTGACTCAACTTCCGGTTTACGTGATAAAGAAATATACCAGGTATGAAAAAAAGAGAATAACAGGTTACTGCCCCATTAATTTGTAAGATATCAGGTGAGGCTTAGAATAAATCAATCGCGAGGCTTGCCGAACCGTTTTTTATTTGTACCGAGCATGATACATTACCAAACGATAGGCAAGTAACCTGTTTTTGTTTATTATAACTAAACAATTAATATGAAATAAGTCAAAGCCTCAAAGCGTGCTCGATTAATGGTTTATAATGGTTTATTTATTCGCATAATCAGCATTACATGCTTTTGGCAAAATAAATCATGTGATAAATACATATACACAGTGAGATGAAGTTTGGCTATACAGAGAATTATTGTATGCAATATTGGTTGTTATTAGTATTATTATATCACACAAATAAAAAGTAAATCGTAGCATACAAATAATGTCGATAGATAAATAAGTATATAAAATCAAACAAAAACACACACGCACAAAAACAGGAAAATGTAGCAAAACACACACACAATGTTTATGATGGGAAGGAATTTAGACAATTAGGAAGCAACAGAAGGATCAATGATATCTTTTCGTTTTAACATTGCAAAATATATAAATTTCGATACTTCACAGATACGTTTTACAGACTTTGTTGACATAACTGTTTCGAAATATTTCAATGTGTTTAATGAAAGCCTTATGTTGTACTTTAACCTTAACTCTCTATAATGGACAAATTTGGACAAATACAAAGAAAATGAAATTCTGATTCAATCATATCAGATGTACACACTTTACACTTACGATCATTAATGTCAATATTATTAAATCTTCGTCTTTCTTTTTCTAAATGACGTGAACACAATCGAAATCTACTCATTGCAATTCTATGCTTTTCATTATCTATACAATTCAAGTAGGTTTCAAAACAAAATTCTTTTTTTAAAAATGATATAGTATTTTATCTTACTTTGAGACTGTATACATTCAAACCAAGTTGTTTTAGCATACAAATATAATCGATTTCATGATACGGGTGCAACTACTATACTATTACTATAACCAAGATCATCAAGTGTAGTTTTAACAGCATTTGGCCAGCACAGTTTTCTATCAATATTTATGCATGCATCGTCAGTAGTTAATTTATTAAAAACTATATTTATCAAAGTATTCTGTGACCTCATGATTTTACACCAATAGTTAAGAGCTCATTCTTTACAAATGACGGACAATGGGAAGCGACCAAGTTCACCTTGTACAGCAGCATTAGATGTTTGTTGACGAACCCCAAGTATTTGTTTACAGAATTTTAAATGCATTTTATCAACCTCTGGCATATCGTAAATTCTCCAGACTTCGCAGCCATACGTGATAATTGTTGCTACCATTGAGTCAAACAGTAACAATTTAGTTTTAATATCTAATTTGATTCTAATAAATATTGAAATAAGGTTATTATATGCTTTGAGAGCCTGCTCATTTCGTGATTCAACTGCACGTTTAAGTGAGCCGTTATAGAAAAATTAAATACCTAGGTACGTAAAAACATCTTCTATTTCAATTTTGTCGCCGTTGAGTTCCCATTCGTGAACTCAATATTTCTATATTTATACTTTTGAAAAATGCACACCTTAGTTTTCCCGACATTTACCTTGAGACCACACTTCTTAGAATATTCATTTATACAATTTAATTGGTGTTGTAGACTATGGGGATCAGTTGAAAAAAATGCAATGTCATCGGCAAACATTAACATAAAAATAGATAACATATCAATATCATTAGTACATAGGTTTGTAGAACTCAAATGCTCACCAATAGCATTAATAAACATAATAAACAGAAGAGGTGACAAAGGCTTACCTTGTTTGACTCCTAATGATACATCAAAGAATTCTGAGTATGACATTAAACTTGGACACTTTATACAAGATTTCAAGATGCATATATGGATTTTAGCATATTAAGCATTTTACAGCTGATACCAGAGTTTACAAGTTTTATCCATAGGGCATCATGAATGACAGTATCAAATGCCTTTTCATAGTCTACAAAGGCACAATATAGTTTTAAATTATTTGCTAAAACCTTCTAAATAGTACTATGTAGAATAAAAATACAGTCAGACGTGCTACGATTATTTCTAAAACCAAATTGACATTCATTTAAAATTGATTCGTTCTCGCACCAACTATTTAGACGGTTGCGCAGCGTTAAAGAAAATATTTTAGCCAGAATATTGACTAAAGTTATCCCTCTATTATTAGCCGGATTAGATTTATCACCCTTTTTGAACAATGGGACCATTAAGCCTTTAGTCCAGGACTCAGGCTACACGCACTTATCAAATAAGTAATTGAATATTTTAACTAGGAATGGGGCAATAAATTCTTTACAATCAATGAAAACGTCCGCAACGTTACCGTCCAAATCAGCGCTTTTATTTCGGGACATCGAAGATATCGTTTTAATAATTTCATCGGTCGTAAATGCATAATCGAGCGAGTCAATATTTATGCCGTCAGCTGAATCTGAATAATTGCAATTTCTAAAACAGTTTTCGTTTGGCGTTGTAGACATTTGTTTAAAGTGATTTAAAAAATCATTTACATTTATATTGGCTTGATTTTTATTACCGCCTTTGAATTTCTTAATGTATTTCCAAAATTTTCGGGAATCGGATTCTCTCATATCTTTAAGACGATGTTGCTCTATGTTATTGTAATTATATTAAGCTTTTCTCTTGCAAACACAGTATGACCGCATAGCTTCTAAAAAATTTAAACGCGTTGTATCGTTTGGCTGGTTATAAAATAATTGTTTAGATCTATAAAATATATCTTTAGCTTGTTTACAAGCAGCGTTAAACCAATGCGGCCTATCCGAATTAATCACATATTTACCTTTATTCATACTACAGCGTCGTTTGCCGTGGACACTAAATAGTAACCGATAAATTAAAGACGACAGGCCATTGATGCACGAATCAAAATCCAGAGAACCGTTAACCAACGACTGTGTAAGTAGGTCAAAATTGTGAGATTCGTTTTGTAATAAATTAATTAAGGTATCTTGACTACTACTCGCTGTGTTCCAATTGATACGATCATATGTATTGTTTAAAGATGCATCGTTATTAAATAATTTTAATGAAAATTCAATTGCACAGTGATCCGAAAATTCACTTAGTTCATGAATCTTCATGTTAACAAATTTGTCATACAATTCATAGTTAGAAATAACATAGTCAACAACACTCGCTCCTACAATATTTCTGCGTAAGTTATAACAAGTGAATACTCCTGGCTCAAGGCGCCCGTTAAGAATGCAAACACTGCATTCTTTGCATAGAGTTAACAACCTATTCCCAAACCGGTTTGTAATGACATCATGTGATTTGCGAATTGGTAGATCATTATAATCAAAATCATCGGCGGGCATGTTTACATAACAGTTCAAATTAGTATGTTCTGATAAGTCACACTTTTCGCCCACGCGCGAGTTTAAATCGCCCATGAGAACAACATCACCAAGCGTTTTATAGTATGATATGCGTTCAGAACTGAAAGTTAGAAAGTCAAATTCAAATAGAGGCGAATTGTTATACTTATAAACTAAAGAGTCTTCTGGTGGGATGTAGCAGTGTAACAAATATACATCATTATCACAGCCAAATTTGTTTTTAGGTAGTTTTATACATAAAAAACCACATGTATTATGTTCTATCAATTCGACTTTAGCTGAATAAATATTTTTATAGTAAACAACAAGACCACCACTATTACGTTTAGCTGTTTTGTTAAATTTGGGCCTAGCACATTCGAAATGATCAAAACCTTCCAATGTTTTATGTCCACTAGAAGAATGCCATGTTTAACACAGAAGAACAAAGTCAAAGTCATTTATATAGTATGAAAAGTCAGGGTCACACAATTTTGGGGATAAACCTTGAATGTTCCAAACAAGAAATTTAAACGGCCTCCGTTGCTAATTCTAGCTCGGGACTTGTGGTCGGTGCTGCGCACTGTTATTGGTTTGCCCGCTTGCATTTTGATGCTGGGTAACGGAGCGTCGTGGCGGCAGTTCGGGTGCAGGGCCTGGGGGGAATTTGTCCACTGTATGTGTTGCATCATCAATGTGGAGTTTGTCTTGCACCAAAGATGCACGTTTACCTTCTGAGCGAGCCTTTACGAGATATGGAATTAAAATTTTGCGTCTCTCCTGGATCGCCCGTGGAAACTGGTCACTGATGCGTTTATTTGAGGCACGAGAATTGTCCAACATTTGCTGTTTAATTTTCATTTTATCTTGAAAGTAGTTGAATTTTGCTACAATAGGTCGAACCTCGATCATAATTGCCGATACGATGCGCTCTGTCGATTTTGATTGTACTGCGAGCATTTTGTTTTGAAAGCTCATTTTCACAAAAGCTTAAACGTTTATCAACACAATTTTCAGTTTTTCGGCTTTCATATGATGCTCCTTCAAAATTAAAGAACAATAAATTGTCCCGCATTGAGCGTGATTTAAGATCTAAAAGATCGTTAGAGAGTGACACGTTATTTGATTTCAAGCCTAGTATTTCTGTTTTAAGAGTGGCCATCTGGGCAAGATCAGTTGAAAGCCTTCCCTGGAGGTCAGACAGTTTTACTTATAAGTCATGACATTCCTGGCTATAAACTGCCGACTTGTTTCATGATCATTGTCAACTGGGTCATGCGAGTTGTGTATCGTGTTATTTCTTAAAAGTTGACCCAGCATTTGTAAAAATATTGCCAGAAAGAAAATCTATTTCTGAGTTGAATAATACCGAGATCGTGAAAATCGCTGCACAATTGATGAAGATATGGCTGTCCAAAGCGATGCACCCCGTTTTGGGGTGATTTTGAGTTGCATACCTTGTTATATATATATATTTGATAGTGAATTTTTTTTCAGAAAAGTTCATATTTCGTTATAATATGATTATTTACCATTCAAAATGATGTTTTCACTAATTAATATCATTGCCACACGCTAACCACCTGTGTTCCTAACTACTGTTTAAAAGTCATTCCTGGTTAGTGACTGCTACGTCACCCACCGTACTCAAGGTAGCGACTGTCACGTCACCCACCGTACTAAAGGTAGCGACTGTCACGTCACACACCTCCTCAAAGTTATTTAGATCCCCGGTTTAGATCTTATTTGAATTTATGTTTTAAATATGATCCATCACATTTGATCACATCTTTTGACTGCTTGAATCAATCACAGTTTAAAGTATCTATAAACATTGCACTATTTGTAGTAATTATCAAATAATTAATTGAGAATGTTTTTTACCTGAAAGGTAAGCTCAGATGCCAATTAAGGCACTATCTCCCTCACTATGAACTATTGTCAAAGGAAGCAATGTTTGTTTGTATCATGCCATTTTGTGAGGCATAAAAATTAAGCTAAATCTTTGTGTTTTTTTTTTAATAAAAGAGAATAGATATCTAGAATATAACCAGTGATGTATAATATTTGATGAGATAACAAAGTTTGGTCACGTTGGAATGAGACTCAAATGTTATTTACCACCTTCAAATTTAAATGTAATGCATGACTTAGACAGTGAAAGAAAAATAAATATACTATATGAAATGATTATGAAATCCAGTATTTGAATGTGCAGGTTGTTGTTTTGAAAAGTTTGGTTCCTGAGTACATGCTGAACCAATCGTGTGTTTGTTCCTCAATGGCAATCGTCCAATTAAATAATAGCACTAACTTGTTGTGTCATCAATTTAAATAAAAAAATGCGAATAGCCGTCGGTGTTGACGCTTGCTATGACCACACAAAACGGGGACGTCATTCGTTACTTGGATAAATTTAGTGATGACGTCATCGACCGGGGAACTCCCGGAATGAAGACAAATGTTAAACACGGAGAATGCTGATGCGTTATTCGAAATATAGTCACAATAAATACAGAGAAGAATTTTAGAATATTTAAAAGCCGTAAATTTGATCATTTTTATCTATTTTATCATTATGATCAATAAGGAGACGCCGGTTATTTACTTCGAAAATTTCCATTTCCCGTTTCCGGTTCGGATATTGCGCGCAAAGATACCAAACTTTTCAAAACAACAACATGTACAGTCAAATACTCGTGTTACCGTAGTGCTCTTTGAGCTCGCTAATAAAATATAATTGACCAGTCGCCAAATACGCGATCGCTCCGCCCACTAAGTTGTGTTTTCATAAAACGCTTATTCTATTACTCCGACAGTCTTTGTTTGTCGGACCATGTGGCCGCAATAAACGAAATCTGAATGATTATTATGTGAGTTTGATTGACAGCTGGCGAGTGGTCAATTGCTACCACTCTGCACCTCTGGCGGGAATGAATATGAGTTATTGCGTTTGACGCATTAATCATGAAGTCATTAGCACGTCTGATAAAAATTGGTAAAATACCTTTGAGTTATTTTGTTGTTTTTGTGTATTAAATGTATTACATCTTTGTATCAATTCGTTAGACTTGTTTAATCTGTTTCATTTCTGCCGAAATTGCATACTTTATATTTGATTTCAAGTAATATGTCGCACCTCTATACATTGACTGGAAAAGCGTCTACTAACCGGCTAAAAAAATAATAAATTAAGCACCTCTTTAACAAGATAATAACAGCGTAGAGGTTTGATACAATATGTATGCGCCTCTATATCTCTGATCATACCTCTAGATATCATTTATCACAGCTCTTTGTTGATATCGGCTTGATACAAAGTTGCATGTTTTATTAACGAAAATATCAGAAAATGTTTAGAGGTTAGCCCCAAACGCTTCCAAATCAGGCATCGGTACCACTCCAAGCGCCTTAGTTGAATTATAATTATATGAGCCGCGATCTGTGAAAAGGGGGTTTAATGCATGTGCGTAAAGTGACACTTTCCGCCTTAACTTGGTTTTTGCTAAGAAAAAAATCTCTTTACGCGAAACATATCATACAAGTGGAAAGTGTCGTCCCTAGTAAGCCTGTGCAGACTTCACAGGCTAATCTAGGACGACACTTTTCGTACATTCATTAACCCTCCTTTTCACAGAGCACGGCTCATTTGTTCTTTTACGTCAATTCTGACATGCATTGTTTGTTATGATTCTAGAAGCATGAGATGTTTTTGGTTAATTACATTACCTTAGTTTTATCTTTCTTTTGTTTAAAATGATTCACATTTAAAGTAAATGTGTGTTTTGATATACTATATGGCATTGTTTAATGTTAATTGTCGTTTAAATAACTATGTTATGAGTGTGTGTTTCTTCTTTTAATTTGCTACATGAATTTTCTATTTGCCTATATATATATATGGTCCAAACGATACATGTTTGCATCCGTTCATTAAACTGATAATTCTTTTCTGCATGATCGTATTATTTTATGTATCCCTATTCTCGCAAGATAAATTTCGGCCTGTGTATCTACCCCAAGTCACATTTGGACTGTGTTTCCAATCAAGTAATTACATGGTAATTATCATTACCAAGAATCTACCTTTAACAGTATTGTTTTCCGGTCCGGATTTACAAATGTCGGTGTTGTTACGAAGCGTATACCTATGGAACGCCAATGCTGCCTCTGATGGCACTGGTCTTTATGTTCTGTGCATTTAATAAGTTGTTTTGTGTAAACTACATTTAGTCCTGTAGAAACATCATTTTGTTCTGTACATTTTTCATTATGCTATATGCATTTGCAATATCGTTTTGTACTAACGACATTTTGTTAGGTGCATACATCATTCCGTTCTGTGCATTTCTCATTATGTTGTGTTTATTTACTAACTCGTTCTGTATTAACGACATTTCATTTAGTGCATACATCATTTCGTTCTGTGCATTTGTCATTATGTTGTGTGCATTTGTAATTATGTTGTGTGCATTTGTCATTATGTTGTGTGCATTTGTCATTATGTTGTGTGCATTTGTCAATATGTTGTGTGCATTTGTCATTATGTTGTGTGCATTTGTCATTATGTTGTGTGCATTTGTCATTATGCTGTGTGCATTTGTCATTATGTAGTGTGCATTTGTCAATATGTTGTGTGCATTTGTAATTATGTTGTGTGCATTTGTCATTATGTTATGTGCATTTGTCATTACGTAGTGTGCATTTGTCATTATGTTGTGTGCATTAAGTAAGTTGTTCTGTACTAACGACAGTTCATTCTGTGAATTTGTCATTTTTTATGTGCATTTAATAATTCGTTCTGTACAAACGACATTATGTTTTGTGCATAATTATTTCCTTTTGTGCATTTTCATTATGTTATGTGCATTAACTAATTCGTTCTGTACTCACGACATTATGTTTTGTGCATACATCATTTCATTATGTACCAACGTCGTTATCATGGTTACAACACACTAAATGATCGCTTCATGTAGGGCTGTACTCTCTAAAAATATACCATAGTTGACAGGAAGGCATGTTTGACACTTTTTACCATTATTCGGGTGTTATCATGCGGAGATAATGGTAGGGCATGAATAGGTGTTCACTACTGAATCCCTGAAATATGATACACTTGAAGACTATAGTAAACCATTGCGCTAGAAAAGGTTACATTCCACTAAGAAACGGCCGAAAAAAAAGTTGCAAAAACAGTCGATTTTGATTTGTGTCAAGTTCTTTCTTGCTTTGTGCATGACATATCTTTTTTATTGCATAAATCGATTCCGCTTAGAATGGCCTTTAAGAAAAGGTATGGTTATGGGGGTCTCTATGTGCAAAATGGTGCATTCATTTTCGCTCAAAGTTGTCGCTTTTACATTGAATGATATAGGGAAACTATTTAGTGTATTATGACCTACTCGTGTTCGGATACATTACACTGGGCAATAAAAAAGATAACACCGGTGCGAAAAAAATGGCGGAAAATGTAACCACGTTGGAAGGCGCTCTCGCAGCTGTTGGCCTTATCGCCATTTTACCGAGATTGATAAGCGAAAAGATTGATATCTGGATAATAAAAGAAATGTTGAATCGTGAATTTAGTAGAATCGGAGTGGAGACCATTGGGGATCAGAAGTTAAGGTTTCGACCCCTTTGGTGCGCCATATTCAAGGGCTTATTCAAAAAATAAATGCTGGTCGAGCATTTTTTTTCTGCTGCAGCAGAAGTTAAAGTTTCGACTCCTTTGATGTGCCATACCATCCAACGTGGTTACATTTTCCGCCATTTTTTTCGCACCGATGTTATCTCTTTTATTGCCCATTATAAAGTATCCGAACATGATAACGACGTGATAACGAAGGCACTGGAGTTGTTCGCTATTGAATAATTTAAGACGCAACTCATTTTTCCAAATTAATCGGAAGTTTTAAATCAACACAAGCCATTCAAATTTATAGAGTGAGTCTTAACGCACGGGTCGAGATGTTTGTGCACTTTTTATAATCCTATCTATTTTATAGAGATAACTTAGACAAAATAACAACAACGTGGCTCTTGTTTGACGTTCAGAAAGCATAGGAAGAATGATGAAAATGGTAATGCGAACTGAAAATAAAGACAATTTGCAATCACTATCATATTAAATGAATATTGTTGGAATATTGAATACCTATCTTAGTAAGAACATTATTTCATTATGGAAATTCACTGTTCAAAACTTTTGATTTTTGAATCTATAAATTCTAAATATACAATAAGGTAATTGAAGAAAATAAATAAATAATAAATATGCGAGCTATACTTTTTACGCACGAATTATGTAGTAATAAAGAGAGACCTGTTGACCCGTGCTTTGTTGTAAATGCATTTCTTGTTACCTTAGCAGTTCACACGGTGTCACCAACTCTGACCTAAACATAGGTATAGAGCACTAATGCGCTTTTTCGGCAAAGCTGTTTTACCCAGCTTTTCACCTTAAATGACTTACATAACGCCAGCAGACACGAATGAATATATTTGAAATTTCCATAGGCTGATTTGAGATAAAACCTCTGAACTTTGGCGACAGCACTGCATGTGTCTATGCTCAGCGCAAAGGATGTATCACTATTCAGTGTAAGGAAATCAGGACTAATCTGTATGTTCAAACGACACACATTGTCGCCCAGTTACAATTACGCGTTAAAATCCATCTCGCAGAATTTCAGGGTCAGTACTCGTTCACTAAATCGTCCGGAGAATATATAATTTACTATCGATAAACATAGTTTTGCTTTCAAGATGAGAAAACAAACAAATAGTATAGTGTTACAATAAGAGGAAAATTGTGTAATTATCCAACCACAAATGATTGCCGTACTCGGTCAGCACGTCTGGAAATCATTCCTAAACGCCTGGATAGGCTGCCTTATTTTCAAGTTTGCTTTTTTGAATTCATTTTTTTATCGAAAAGCATTGTGCTAAAATGTGCCATTTACAATTCGCAATGTGATTTTTAATGACCCTCGTCATGCGAAAATGGGTCTTATTCCATATGCGCCCGTCATATGTATATCCCACTCAGCCTGCGCATCTCTCAGTCTTGTCAGGAGATACATAATGAGACCATAACACATTGGGTGATTTAATAGGGAACAACATCGCCTCTGACCAGAATGCGCAAATGTACAGGTTCGGCTTAAGATACGCTGGCCGAAACGCATAAGACCCATTTTCGCATGAAAGTGTGATTTAAATGTGTCGAAAGAAAATTGCGTGTAAATCAAATATAACAATACGATACAGTTCGATGGTGAAGTAAAACACTCATAATAAGGCATGTGAGGACACATATGATGTGCACTCCCGTTATATAATTTTTATCTACTTAAACTAATGTGTGGTACTCCCGTGGTAAAATGTTTACCTACTTACACTAATGTGTGGTTTGACAATGATAACACACATTTCATGCGGTAAATTTGCGACTAACAAGTTAACAAACACACTAGTTAAACTTTTGTTTTCAATTCAATAATTTAGAAACGTAAAATGCAAACTTTATTTCAAAGTTTAGCGATTCTATAGCATTTTTTGTTGTTGTCTATATTATACCTGTAGTTATTGGTGAAATCATGTTCAACGTTTTATTAATTGAGAACTGTGAATGTTAACAAACTAAACCTTCTACTATTGCGTTGTTAGCACCCGTGAATACACAAGATCACCGCTATCTGTTGAGAACAAATGAATGCTTAAAATTTATCCCCGCTGTAGCAGCATCCAATATGAACGAGAATACACAACAGCCCACTATACTAGTTTATCAGCATTTAAATATAGCCTCAGATTATGAAAAGCGGTGGTTATCGTTCTTAGCGTAGTCAAGAGCAGACCGACCTTCAACGCGTGGTACTAACCTTAGTTCTTCGCAATCGAACAACTAAGAAACTGTAAATAAGGCAACAAAGTAACGCAAATATCGCATACTCATCCTGTTATTGTGTTGGATGAAACATTTAAAATCGGAGGCCCTCCTAAGAATATGTACATGATTAAAGCATTGTTAACAACATTGATAATCATTTCGAGAAAATCTTGGTATTTCTTAACAAAATAGCGAGTTTTTTTTCTGCGCATCCCGATTTGCTAGTGGTCAAGTAGATTGTTGAAATTTCAAATGCCGTACAAATGCTTCATAGATGACCTTCAAATTCCTTATTAAGTTTATAAATGTTTCTTTATCAAATACTTTCTTCTTGCCAGGTCAATCAGGTAGCTTAACCTCGTTTATACAATTGCCATAGACTCTTTTAAATGTATTTTTACATTGTTTATTTTACAATTCCCAACTTTCACCTTACTTGGGACTTAAAGCGGGTTATTAATTTTAAAATTTATTATTCTTGCAAAATACATTTCCATGGTTCTTATTTTCCATTTGAACTGTTTAGTTTAAATAATACAACTGCAACGAGGTGCACTTACTAATAACAACAAACAAAACATACATAAGTGGCAGAATTTTATTTCTGAGGGAAATGGTTTATTTTAACGTTTAGAGATGTCCATACTTCTTTGTCCCGTATAGCTTTATATAAACGATGTAAAGACTTTCTGAACCGGGCCTATGTTGCATCAAATAATATGTTACAACTATGAAATATTGAATTTCACCCATTAAACATTTTGCTTATTTTAAGCAGTTACTTTGTTCCGGCTATTAAATATTGCAGTGCATCCATTTTCAAACCGCTATTTTCAAAAAATTATTCGGTCAAAGTTTTCGATAATTGCAATGTCTGGGGTGCGCATGCGTACACGGGAGCTTACCGGATTTGAGTGAAGTTAGCTGCAACTTACTTTCAGGATGACGTTTGTTTTGTGTTTTTCGTTAAAGAGTAGCGGATATTTTCACCCTGTAAGCCACTCTGTATTTATATGTCTTGTCCCCTACCGGTTTCAACGGAGGGGACTTATGGTTTACGCTCCGTATGTCAGTCTGTCTGTCAGTTTGTCAGTCCGTCACACTTTGCTGGATCCTACGACAACTTGAAAAGTTCTTCATATTGTTTTCATGAAACTTGAAATATGGACAAGTGGCAATATGGAGATTATGCACGTCATTCAATTTTGTTCCTACGTCAAGAATTCGGGTTGCTATGGCAACAAATCTATAATAAATCTTATAATGGTGGAGCCGGTAGGGACATATATTGCTTGACAATAGTCTTGTTTTAAATTAATACGCCCTTTCCGCTGTACGGTGTTTGTGCTTACCTCGTGTTTTTTTGTTTAAGAAATAATTCGAGTACCTTAAAGTTTGTTGTCGAATAACCCACGGCCGGTAGTTTAGATGCGAAGGACTAAAATCACGAGTGCGAGGCACGAGTGATTTGAAACCACGCATCTAAACTACCGGCCGTGGGTTATTCGACAACAAACTATAACGTACACGAATTACTTCGATTCTAACACGGTTTTTACTAAAATATTTTTACAATGTATCTTATTTTTTGTGTGTACTATTTTATATGAAGTTTCGCCCATAAAAATAACTTTCGGCTGTTCTGTCGATCAGATCTACGCCCTCAGTAACATTACAATACCGAATTATTACGCTGGTGGAAAATGTATCGGCATGTTTTGTTTAGTTACAGCGCATACGTTCAGTGTATAAGCTCCGCCAATAATTATTGCAGAATAACCCATAGACGATTTTCTTCTTTGTTTATATGAAATTTGGCACGTGCCGTGTTAGAATTCAAGTTCGTATACTTCGGGATATAAAAGTTATCGAGGAAAATCTATACAAATATGTTGTCTGCTTACGTGACGTTCGACAATTGGATATACACATATAATTTTTACTTATAATACTCAGTATTTACGCACGTGCACAGCAAAATATAACTTTAATCACATGACTAAAATCACAAGTATTTTATTTTCCCGACGCCGTCTTATCTCTGATAAATAATGTATTGCCAAAAAGTATTGGTTTGACCCCCCCCCCCCACACTTTCGAACTAACTTCGTTTTAAGCACATTTTGGGACCTGAATCCCAAATGACAAACAGCTTTTTTTCTTTGTTCAAGAGCTTGACCTGAAATACATTCCCATCATTAAGACAGTGCATATGTGAACTTCAATATTATAGTTCAATAGCATGTTACGTGGAGCAAAATACGTGTTTTCTTAATCACGTTACTTACTGTAGAATTATAATAATGCTGTACGAAAAACCTGCCGACAGACTGAGTCAGTGCACATATTTTCAAGAGGATGGTGCGTGGGGTAGGTGATTTTCGAGATCATAATTGTTAATTAGCCCTTTTCAGTGACATTTTAATTAATTTTATGTATTTTATGACGTATCCCCTTATGCTGATATTAACTTTTGTAAACCATTCTTTCACTGTCTTTTCAGATGAAGCAGGTTCAGTGGGCGTTCTTATGTGCGTCTGTCGTGGCAGTTAATGTACTTAGGGATTTAAAAATGACGTAAGACTCGGATACCAAGCCGCATTCATGCTTCACACGAGTATTAATTTGGAATATGCCAGAGAGAATCCTTAAAAAGAGCCGGACTAAAACAGCAACTTAAAACACAGACAAAACAAAAACATGTACAGCTGATGTTTGTTATCTTTTTATTTTATACAGTCTGCATACTAGACAAGTTTGCCATATAATTGCTATGACTGCTACTAAATTGCACGTTTCGTTCCGTAAATGTCAAGATGCTAGTGTCTCACCTTTTTGTTTTAAATTAAAATGTCTTTGTTCGTTATTTCGTCCCGCGATGTATTTGCATTATGTTCAGCAATTATATACATGATACAAAAATTCATTTGGGTCTGAATGGCTTATGTATGAATTTGACAGATCAACATTACTTAAGATTAAAAGGCAACGTAAGGAACAAACAAACATACGAAATAACCTTTCTAAGTGAACCAATATTTTATTTTCTCAATACAGCAGTCTTAAATAATGTATATTCATATAAGTATAATCGAGAGAGAATAGATGCATTTATTGATCATTTCTACTGAAATCATATCGTGTGTTGAATTTTTACTAATTTTTCTATCCACTACAAGTTCACTTTTTGCGATGATGATATATTACCCAACTTTGAACCTGTTTATAAGAAAGTCGTCTTCTAAGCAAGCATCGGGTATTCCAAACTGCTTCAGGCATTCCGAATCGCAATAATGGTTGTATGTTGTCTCATCAACCTTATAATAGAATAACAGTAAGTGGCGTCACTTTTAAATTGCTTCTTTTTCGACAACATGTGTGCTGCACAGGCTAAAACGTGGGACGTTAAAGGGGCCTTTTCACAGATTTTGGCAGATATTGAAGTTTTTCGTTTAATAGTTTATATCGATAATGCATCCAAAACCACTCTGCAATCCGTGCTTATACAAGTAATGATGTATTTTATACTTTATATCCGCAATCCACGTAGTTTCACAAAATATAACGACAACAACAGAACTCTCAAAATTATTCAATCGTTTCGCAGTGCAACGCTTTATAAGTTTTAGGTTTTTAAATCATCAAAAGATGCAAAAAATTGATATTTTGGAGCATGGTTAATGTTCAGTATTACAACATGTTTCCTAACAAATATCATAGCTACAACAATAATGTGCGAATCTTTTTTCTTTAAATTTTGTCAATGTACCAAAACATGAAATTACCCCTTTAATCTTGTTTTTTTTTCCGAATTTGACATTATGTCAGCTGTGTTTAAAAACACTTTGGCCTAAGTGCAAGCAAATGTGTTGACTTAGTTGAAAAATGAGATCGGTGCAACAGATATAAATTGCAAACAATCATATTTTAACCATAAATCATGCGGCTTTTTGTGCAAATTAAGCTTATCAAATTAAAAACATTATTTTTCTTTCATAAGCCTGTCTAAAGACGTCGAGGCGCGGTTTAACCCGGATTTCGGTGTATAGTGTGACAAATCAAATGTTATCGCAGCCAGAAAATAAACTGCTATCTTATAGCCAGGTTGTCAGTCATTATACTGATAAATTGTACACTTTTCAATTGATGCATTACGATACTGCGCCCTATACAAATGTTGGTTCCATGTGGACCATAATACAGCCCAAATACTGCCATGGCCCAGATTCAAATGCGGGATGTTGAAACAGTTGGTTGTTCGAATTAAAGGCATTGCATTTACTATCTATCAAACGTATCCAATAACACTGCAGCGTTTATGTGGAAACGAAATAAGTTTTATTTGTTATTAAATAACGTTCATCATAGTTGGGGTTGCATCTTAACGTCAGGTTGAATCGAAGAGTCACGTTAATCGTAGCGTCGGGCTGCATGAAAGTTTCGGGTTGCTCGTAGAGTCACGTTAATCGTAGCATCGGGTTGATTGGAAGATTCGGGTCGAATCGAAAAGTCACGTTAATCGGAACGTCGGGTTGAATGGAAGAGTCGGGTTGATCGTAGAGTAACGTTTATAGTAACGTCGGGTTTGATGGTTGTGTCAGATTGATTCGCAAAGTCACGTTATCGTTGCAATGTAGCGTGTAATCCGTCCGTCGTGTTGCATTCGTTTAATGTGCTAGTCTGTTTTGGTCCCATAACTTTGTGTTCGTTTTGTTCTGTTACTGTAAGATTCAATGTTCATCAATAACTTGTATGTTCTTCCTGTGGATAAGCCCTTTTAACATGGTTTGTCAATTGGGAATCGGTAATAAATGACAGACCACGGAACGCTATAAAGTTAACGCTCAACCTTTCAGTCGAACCATAAAAAGTATAGTTATATGCATAGCGTTATCGTATGTTAAAAAGGTGTTATCGTTAGTGGTGCAGTGATTAAGCTGTTTTAAGAATACATGTCCACAAAGTGAAACCTTTACCTCCTTAACCAACATTTGGTGGACATATGTGGGGATAGCCATGATTTCTATTTGGATGTCTTGTTTGGTCACTTTCTCGTCGTTACGGGTATGAATTCCTTCAGTATGCTCAATTTATTTCAATAGGTCTTTCTTAAAAAAAAAGATCTAAACAAATTGTTGATTTTTTGCATTGATATATTTTCTTTCATGCATTAACATGTTCTGTCAATATATATAATATAATATGTCTATATAATATATTATTACAGCTGTATACAGTAGCGGACAGAATACCTGTGTTAGACACTCTAGAGAGAATTGCCATCTTTGGGACCGATGCCTCCACTGACTGTTTGTAAAATAAATCAGTGTTGTTGAAAAGATACGTTTCAGCTACAGCGTTTGTTAGTTAATTGCGTTTGCAGAAATTGATTTGAATCTTATGTTTTACCGTTCTCTGTGAAAAAGGGGTCTAATACATGTGTGTAAAGTGTCGTCCCAGATTAGCCTGTGCAATCCGCACAGGCTAATCAGGGACGACACTTTCCGCTTTTATAATATTTTCTTTGAAAAGAAAGTCTCTTCTTAGCAAAAATCCAGCTTAGGCGGAAAGTGTCGTCCCTGATTAGCCTTTGCGGATTGCACAGGTTTATCCGGGACGACGCTTAACGCACATGCACTTAACCCCTTTTCACAGAGCACGGCTCATTTATACACATCCTTTTTTATGACATAACCATTCGTATCATACGAGTCATATTTGCGATATCTGTGTATACTTCAATAACCGCGTACATTCCTAATTTCTATTTTAATAAATTCCCTCCTCTCAAACTTTAAATATTTATTTTTTTATTCTCTACTACTAAACAAAGAGCTTGCTGTAACAAATAATTGGGTTTTCAAACACTTAATTTCAAATATTTTTAAGAAACTCGTTATTTCCCGCACCTTATTACTCAGAATCCCACCCCATACAACTACAATCCCGTCGATGCGCCTGCTAATAGATCTTCACGTTTTCAACTCTGGCAGTTTTGCGTTATTGTTATGCTTGTTCGTTCGTTCAAATTGTCGTGTATAGCGAAAAATAACATAGATCTAATACATACATCATAACCTATAAATTACATTACATGTCGTCAGTTTAACATTTGACCATCGGCCTATTAAAAAAGACATCAGCTCATATAACATGATTACTGATCCGCATGTGAATATATTGTTCACGTTCTCAGTGCCGGAATACCAGTCGGTTGTCGTGCATCTCTTTAACGGAACGGAACATTCCGACGTCGACGTCAAGCAATTCCGGAACCGGCCGCCAACACAGCAGTACCGAGTGTCGTTCGGCAACGAAACGTTCACGATCATCTGCATTTACAGTAGACAAAAAATCGTTCCATGTAACTTCATTGAGTGCCTTTTACAATGAAATTCCCGACGCCCTTTGATGCTTTGCATCAATACTTATCTTGAAGGGAGTACATATAACATGTTATCAATAACAAGAATAAAATGCGAGTTAATTCAGTAGTGTGTCTTCAGTTTTCTTGGAATAGTATCTGCATCACCGCCTGGACAAAGCATACATCACACGGCAATAATACTTTTACTATGTTTATATTAAGCCTGTATTGTGAACCATAATGATCATGTGCAGCAGCAGCAACAAGCAGAATAATTATAACACATTAAATAATAGTAAAATAATAATAGTAATATAAATAATAATATTATAAATGACTATTATTATCACATTCGGCACAATACAACTTGTCCTGACTAACTTCATCATTATTATGCAATTTTAAATGTAACTTACAACACATGCTCTAAATGTAGATACGTCGCGGACATAGCTCAGAAGTGATTGCCCCACTTTTTACGTGTCAAGTTTGGGTAATTTTAAAAGCTTGTCTCCCTTTCTACAACCATTTGTTACAATAATCGGAGATGAGGTTTCTCGATCGATTATGCTTGATTGTTCGCTCTTATATTACATACTAATAATACTAATAATCATCATTACGAATATAATTAAAATCCTGATAACGCCATTTATTGTAACTAACGTAAAATCCTTCCAATCAATCAGGTAATTTCATATTAAGTGGTCACCAATTCGAAAACTCAGTTGTAAGTATATTCCCTCTGGGCAAGTAGGGGGGGGGGGTATGTGCCATGGAAAGCCCATAGTCTGCCTAATCTGAAAATTTTCTCTGGCTACGCTACTGTCATGCACTTTGAAAATAACTGCCGTAACAATAAGTATTTATCCATGCAGAGATGGTGTGACGCGTGTAAGACCATTGTACCTAACTCAAAGATACAGTCTATAGGATACATACGGTGGCATAGAGGTGACATTCACTCCTCTTTTTTTAAACTGCACTCCTTCGATTTTCTATCTCGTGGCCCCGATTTAGTAACTCGTGGCCACGAGTTAGCTATGTCGTGGCCATGAGATAGATAAAAAAAGGAGTGCAATTAAAAAAAAAGCGGTGCTGTAAATAAAGAAGGATGCATTAAACAAAAGAGGGGAGAATTTCGAGATCTCGAGATCCCGACTTAGCTAACTCGTGGCCACGAGTTAGTCAGCCAATCAAATTTTGCGTAACATGTGTAAATATTGATTGGCTGTCTAACTCGTGGCCACGAGTTAGCTAAGTCGGGATCTCGAGTTAGCAAAAAAGTTCTCCTCTTTTGTTGATGCTTACTTCCCTTTGTATAAAGATCACCATGAACGCCGATATATGGAACAATTTGATTGGCTGACTAACTCCTGGCCACGAGTTAGCTAAGTCGGGATCTCGAGATTTCGAAATTTTCTCCTCTTTTATTTAATGCACCCTTTCTTTATTAACTGCACTGCTCTTTTTTTTTTAATTGCCATTCCCTCCTCTTTTATTTAGTTTTGCACTCCTCTTGTTCTATCTCGTGGCCACGACATAGCTAAATTTAAAAAAAGAGGAGTGAATGTCACCTCTATGCTACCGTAGATACATCTGTGTCATATATTGTATTTACTTACACATCACTGAAAATGGGATGATTTGTCACCGAAGAGCGCATAAAAAGTGGATGCAAGTCGAAACTTCACCGAAAATAAGAAGAAAAACACGTTTAAAAAAGAGATCTGAAAGTTCATGTACACGTGAAGGAGAAAGGTATTTTGTTCACAGATGTCAACAATATATGTAAAACAGAAAAAGCTGTACGGATTTGAGCAACCAAACCTCTAAAGATCCACCAGACCTATTCCACCTTCATCGATCTTACCGCAACTCCGCCGTCGACATCACTGCGCAAGCAATTTAGATATTCAAATTATTTGATAAAACCATAAAATGATACCAAATATAAAATATTGATCAGATGTAAACCGTGATCGTCAACAAATGCATCCTTTCAGTCATCGACTGATTTCAACTGCTACGTTACACGTCATGTACGTTTAATCGAAGGTCAAGTATACATCAGCGCTTTAGTCACAGTATGTATAATAGTAACATTTCATATCGATATGAATGTATTTTCAATATATTAACGTATACAGCGTTTATTAAGTTGATAACGCAAACTTAACAAGCACTATACATTGTAGATGTAACTAATGTAGCTGCCTTGACGTTTGTCGGTAGGTATCCATAAGCATAAGCACGTTCAATTCAATGTATATGTTACTGTAATACGATTTGGTAGCGGACGATTTTGTGTATCAAGACATTGATTCTGATGTATGAATTCGTTTTGATTTTTTAACATAATTGGTATTATGTCTTTTTATAGGTATATTTCATTTGATGTACATTACAAAGACGATTGCTAAATATTTTCTGAATTAAAGGGGTGTAACGATTTTTTTTTCTTAATTATAAATGCCTATTTAGTTATTGCATATTTCTACTTTTCACACATACACTGCATTTATTTATATAGCAACCATAATAATGTTTACACAATCATTACAAATAAACAAAAACAATGCAAAGCATATTTTTCAAATCAACTTCCAGGAGCATTCGAACTCACAACTCACACAACTCAAACAGTTAAATCAAAAGTTCAATTCAAAACATGCCCATATTGTACTTTATGTTCATTTTATAACGATTTTAATCTTCTGCTACTGATGTTCTCATATACTATATATCCCATATACAATTTTTATAATTTAAAACAACACTAAATATTTAAAAAGACATTCATCAAAAGTTGAAAACGAGACCCATGTGTTAAACAATAATGTAATGCATACCTAAATAATGAAAATAATGTGTTTTGAAAATATAATATTATTTTAATGACATGTCGATAGGGACCACTAACCGAGTCTGACAAATATTAATTTAATATGTATGTTGTAAACATTACTATACAACTGTAAACATATATATAATATTTCCGAAACTCAACGTGGTTACAACATAACAAAACATTTCAGAACATGTATTCTTACTAAAGCTTGCATGTACCATTCATGCAAATATCGGTAGGTGTTGACAAGGACAAATGCTATCCAAAGGTAGTTTTTTTCTAGATATCGTGAGCTACGCAGATATTGGATTTTTTTTTACCTCACACTTAATTTTGATAACATACAAGCAAAAAGATACGCAGTCAACAAAAGTTCATTATACTACACACGTATAATCAACAGAAATTAATATTCTAATCTGATACAAGCTCTGCTAAGATCGGTTATTTGTATAGAAATAACACAGTACGAAATAAGCATTGTTTAAAGTCTGGGCCATGAGCGCGGCATATAATACTATAACTATTATTTAGATTATCCGACCACGCTAGAGTTGCAATAATGTTCACATTATGGTTGTAGTTCTGGCTTAAAATACTTATCATAACTTATACAAAGTGTTTATTGACAAAAAAACAACATTACTTCATAACTTTCATCTTAATCATTTAAATCAAGACACCGCCGATCGACATGGGGGACATCCGCCGGCATTGCCGGTCTCTGTGCGCCGCGGGAAGCACTCGCCTAGAAGGTCGACTATTCCAGTGACGATGTACGGCTGTGGATAGGAAAGCCTCGTATTAAAATACACGGTCATCAGGATATCTGCTTCTTGGAGAAACTCACGTATGCTGCGTAGCATCTGGTCGGTGATAGTCAGTCTGTGGTGGCGCAGCCTCGTAAAGTGGCAGAAGAAGAACAGGGAGTGGAACAGGTCGTCCACGTTCTCGTCAGTGAATCTGAAATAGTTGATCAACTCCTTCACGAGATGTACGATGTACCTGACGTCGTAGTTTCCGAAAGCCGCGTCTTTCTGGTAACAAGCGATCTTGAGCATGCCGCACAGGGCATGGTACACACTGCGGTAGTATTTCAGGCGAAGTTTTGCGACAGCGAGCGCGTGATCACCGTACGCCAAGTCTGCTGTCTTGTCATACTGCGGATACAGTTTCTTCAACGTTTCTTCTAGCATCCACTCCTCTGAAAAATGAACGATTTCGTTGTCAATGTCCGTTTCCAACACAGCGAACAGATTCATTTCCAACTGTGTTACCGTCTGGAGAAATACCTCAACGTTACGAAGCTCTTTCATCGTTATTGTGGTCCCGATGTAGACGTTGTCATGGGGGGTTGTGTTGAACGGATCCACAAGATGAAGTTGCCGGTAAGCGTCAAAACCACGATTAACAATCGCATCTGGATCGTAGCCGTCCAATTCACTTTGTGACGCACTCGTTAATTTAATAAGCTGCATCCAGGTAAAGCTGTTGATATTTTTAGGATCCTGTATGGTTTTGAATGAATCTTCTCGCATTGTTAAACGGTTGTACTCCAATTCATTGTCAACAACAACTTTCACGAAGTTTGCCGGATTTCTTTGTATCTTGCCAAACAGTTCAATATGAGCGGCACAATCTTCCTTAGTAAAATGGCAGATGTGATTGCTTCCCTCCACGTAAAATGATGGAAAAAATCCCTTCTCCAAAACATTGATGAGATATGAAAGTAGCCAACGCATTCCTGCGAGAAGACCAGCTTGAATCCAGTCCTCAGGCGCACGCTCCTCGGCGGTCCATAGCAGAGCCTGCTTCAAATGGTACGTCTTCAGCGTGTTTTTGTCCTCATAGCAACGTTTCCACACTTGAAGAAGATCTTGACGAGGCGATAAGCGACCCGGGCCTCTTCAGGAAGAAGCCGTACCAGCCGCACGTCCGCATGCGAAAACGACAGAATGAAGTCCTTCAGAGGAAAAGGATCCAGTATAGCCGACTTAGGAACGATACGAAAGCCTTCAGCCACAATTTCGTCAACGACCTCTTTCGGCGGCCAAACTCGTCGGCGTGTTATGAAAGACTTTGCTGTCCGAGGCCAGGCTCGACAACGTATTGCGGGTACCTTGTCCGCGGAATATTCCCCGTGTGGTTTCACGCCTCCTTCAGCAGAGACGCTAGGGTCTGAAACTGCCTCGTCTACCGTCTGAGTAAGGAGGTTTTGAAACTCGTCGCTTTTGAAATACAGCAAATCGTGAACGCCAAAGAAAGCTTTTTGGAAGTCCTGCTTCAGTTGCCCAAATCGGTCTTTAAGGGTCGAACGGAGCCCACTGCCCTTCTCCAGTAAATGCTCGGCTCCATACAGCATCTCTCTTACGAACTCCACTTTCTCACTGTTGCATGTGTACAACAAGTAGGCAAACACGATATGTTCCGTATTCCATACAAACACATGGTGATGGTCAATGAACGAATCGGGGGCCTTATAAACCGGGTCAAAGACCTGATCTGCAAAATTGATAGTCTCCGTGGTTGCGCATTTCAAATCCGAAGTTTGGACACCTTTAGGCATTATGGAGTAAGTAGATCTGCGAAAAGTCTGCTTTTCGTCGACTCCAAACATACTGGTAACAAAAAGTCGAACCCACCTCGCGTTCAAATATTTTCCATCTACAAGGGTTGTGTTCTGTATCTGTCTTGGGTGCGGTATATGGAAAAACAGAGGATTATCAGACCTGAACTCGAAGGTGGCTTCGTCGTGTGCGTCAAAAAATATTCTGGAGTAAACGAGAATGTCAACATCGCCTACGTCATAAAAGCGCGCTGTTTTCAGGCCATCTTTCGAACTCCCTACCACCTCTATATCTAGGCCTGCTGAAGTGGTCGTCAGGAAACGATCGTGCATATTATAATTGGCAGAATATGTAATGTTAACGAACAATGGTCTGCCATTCAGTTTTTCCAACACCTCGCTGATTGCTTCATCCTTGTCATCCATTTTTAATGCACGCATATTCTGGTAAAATGGTTGATAAAGTAGTCCTTTCTTAAAGATGTCCATGCGCACCTATTTTTCAATTTTCTGAAAGAGAGAAGAAACACAACAATAAACAATAGTTACTTACATTAGGCTTAAATCCGAATAATTCGATAAAGGTGAAGGCTTTTATGATACTAAGCTGCAACATACGAAAAGAACAGGAAACATGCATTTGTATATGGTAAGTCATTTTTTATGTAAAACAACCAGGCAGTAAAAACTCATGTTTACTGTTTTTGCACATGTACTTAACTATGTAAAATGACCGTTTTACCGCATAACAGTTGTGTTCAATACAAACATTACAGTAAGTCATGCGAAACACATTTATTCAAGCATGATTGACACGTACGCAGTGAGTAATCCGATATGGAATTAATTAAACACATTCAGTTGTTCGAAAAACATTCTTGGCCGATTGTCAATTATCAATTTATCAAATGTCAAATGTCATTAATAGAAAAGTTTAGTTAATTCTTTAAATAAGTGTGCAAATGCGTTGTTTAAAAATTAAGTATAATCCGTAATATCTATTTAAACCACTCACAATTCCATTAGGAAAAATATCCAATTTCGTGCAATCATGATTTACCTACTCCCAATCTCTACCAAGGATTCATATATATGGTATTTTCGAAGCAGTGTTATTTTAGACGATGGCGCAATTTCTGTGTGAACATACGAAATGCGCATACCAAACGTGTTATTCACATCTGATACACACAGTTCATTCAACGATGTACTATGCCACCTGAATCAGCAGACGATTTATTCCACAAAGTCGAGTTCGGGGATAGCCGATGTATCACGATTGGTACTAGGCGTGTTATTTACAATCGCACATTCTCGGCACGTTTCGGAAGCGGGTATTTTTTTTCATGGCTCTTTGGTCAGTTGAGCGAGTCACGTGACGTAGGATGGTCACATGATACGAGGAGAGAATTGTACACCGACGGAAGTTCCAGCCCCTCGTCCCGGATGGGTCGAAGAGGCAATCAACATCAAACAACGAAGACCGTCGTTAAACCGGGACGAGGGGCTGGAACTTCCGCCGGTGTACAATTCTCTCCTCGTGTCACGTAACCATCCTACGTCACGTGACTCGCTCAACTGACCAGTACATCGCTGGTGAAGACTATGTGATACAGTCGAAATATTCGAGTAAGCAAATATTGCTCTGAGTTATGAAATTTACTGACTCAAGTTTACATTTATTGTTTTGCTTGGTTAGTATATAACTATATTGATTTATTTTTTCATCAATCTTTCAGAATCTCCCACTACATCTATCATCGGAAAGATGTTTGATCTGACAGAGCTGAAGAATGGACGTTACAATATAATCTATAGCCACCCAGAAGCACTACACACAAAGGAAATTTAGAAGATATTTCATTCATATGTGTACCAACAGAGAGTGTGTGCAGTTTCTATTGATGAGGTTCATATGATTTCAGAATGGTAAATATTAATTTACAAAAAAAATGTTATTTTAACTTTGCTGTTCTCAAGAGATCTTTATACTGATATTTAAAGTGATATTATGGGCATCTAACAGTTTATAGGGGTCTTTCGCAACTGTTGTTTATTTTTGTTGTTTTCACTTCATTTACACTTATATTTTTTAATGCAGCATCAACATACTAAAACAATATCCCGGAAAGAAAAAAATCACGCATTTGAATATCAACCGTACTTTCGTTTGACAACTGATCATGCATGTACGATGTGAACCTAAATTTAGTTTTAGTGCAGATTCGTTCATACGACACAAAGACACATTTTGTTTTACGGATCATTTCTTCTTAGAGGACTGGGTGAGTCATGTAAAATATCGTATATAAAATATATTTTTAATAAATTACTGGCAGCAAGATGAGTTGCAGATAATTGGTCAGTAACCACATTTTAACTAACTATTTTGACCCGTTAATTCTTTTCAGCTAAATTCAACAGTGAACAATGCCCATACTATCACTTTAAAGTCAGCATGTTCAGTCAAAATTCTTTAAAAGCAGACCCAAATAGAATTGGCTCCTAGTCAAATTGGCGATACAGCATTATGAAAGATGTGTGTATATTTATTTTACGTGCGTAAACATGTAATTTGTATGTGTAATTAACGCATGTACATACCTTATCTACAGCCCTGCCAGCATGAATAAGGTCATTATAAGGTATTAATCATGTGCCCTTATTCATCCAACATCCATTGGCATTTCCGAAATTATTGTTTTCTTCATTTTTTTTAAAGAACGCTCAATGTATCATTATGGCAACAGTTTGGGTCCTGCTCTGTAGCCAAATATTTGCAAAAGGCCAGCATTGAAATATTGTATTTCAGACTAGACAAGCTAAGCTTCTAATATTACCAAAGCGAGTCTCAAATGTAGAAGGTTTTACAGTTATGCATGTCCCCCACCGCCATTCACAAACAATCCAAGAGGAATACGGGACATATTTGCACAATATGTGTAAACAAAACACCCGTCACATGCCTCAAGCTTGCAACATACAAAAAGTGTCAAAGAACCTGTCCTGATATATATATATATATTCACTTGTCCCCAGAAACACATCTTTAATTATTGGGCCTTACCTTAAAATATGTTGTTCTTTCTAATTTTAACGTGGGGTGTTTAAAACGGTGTACAATGCGGACTAATCTGTTTTGGAAAGCGTTTATATTTGTTTTATGTAATATGACTGTGGCAAGTAAGTTATTGTTTTCCTTTTTTGTAGAATAGAATATGCACACTTTCGATTTTAAGTGGTATGCTTCTTGGCTTCTTAATTCAAATATATTGAGTAGATAAGTTTTTTGCGTATCGCAATGAATTCAATGCTGTTGAATGAAACATCAATACACGCATGGTGTTATTAACTTTGTATCTAAGATTTAAATTTCAACGGGTAATATTCGAATTACAATTATATAATTAAATATATCTGAAGAAATAGATCGTCTTGCAAATTCAACCTTGCCGCTATTCATTAACTCTTCACTTCCCCAGCAATAAGCTTGACAATAGTTTTATGAGTCTCGCTTTGGGAAAACAGGTCTTAATTCAGGTTCGTTAAGTGTCATCCCAGATTAGCCCGTGTAGTTCGCACAGGTTAATCAGAGACGACACATTTTGCCTAGGCTTTATTTTCTTTTCGATTAGACTTCCTTTCATCGATTTTTTTCCATAAAATCAGGTTTTCTAAGATTGAGACTCGATTGTGTGAAGTTAGATTATCAATAAAATTTATGACATGAAATTCTAAATATAAGAGCACTGTAATACAGTAGCTTCCTTCCTATGAAGCGCGTCAAAGTTCAGTTTCATATGCCTATTGATAAACGGAATCAAATGGCTATATCTATATCAATGTTTGTGTAAGCTTTGTAAAGCTCATGCGTAAAAAAACTGTTGCTGGCGTGTGCTATATATTGTTATGTTTTAACAAGTTTAAATGTGCCTAGACAAGTAAATTATAACAGTTTATTTATTTCAAAATCCCAGTTCTTTCAGTGTTATCATTTGCTTACAGTTTTTCTATTTATATTTGAAAGTTAAATAATATTCTTTTTACTTGTTATTTTGATCAACCGCTTTGGGTGTCATTGAATGTTTATTAGGATTAAAGTATATGCGTTAAGTGCTACCCATATTATTATGTGCAGTTAGCACAGGCTAATAAGGGACGAAGCTTGTCGCCTACTTTTTCTCACGGATTTTCGAAGATACCTCCTTTAAACGAAGCATAGACGGAAAGTGTCGTTCATGCAGTTTGCACAGGCTGATCCTGGACAGCACTTTACGTATATTCATTAAGCCCAGTTTTCCCAGAACGCGGCTAACGTTCATATAATAGTCAACTGGTATAGGTTCAGCAAGGTAAGTTCATGTATCCGCGTAGTCGTTTCATAACGAATTCTTTACAAAATGGATCCAAACGGTAAAATTGTATAATCGTATATAATGGTACATACTTTGAAGTTCGTGGTTAAAGTATACAATGTACATAGTTGATGGGGCAGTCAGGTCCAACTACAATGATTGTCACTAAATTTTATTGGATTGCACGATTCTTAACTTTGATTTTAAGTAAATGTTGCAATGACCTGCATTTTTTAAAATATACTCTAACCTCTTCTAGATTTGGTACACGTATTTGCTAAAATCGAGCAACGAGGATATCCGATACCTACTCAGCCTGTTCATAATCCAGCGCGACAAAAGTTGCTGAATACCAACTCACACTCTTCGTGTAATGTTAACCCGAACCAATTATGTATTGACTTTCCGCAATGAAAAGACACACCCACTTTCATATTTTAATTTGTTTGAACGCTGTAGTTTTCGCACCGTTTTAAGAGGCTGTGCTGTATTTCCCTTCGTAAGCAAAGATAGTGTTCACTGTCGATAACCTCATGTTTATCCTCGGTTTAAGCAAATACAACAGGTATTTAGTTTAAAACACTCGTATATTTGTTATAGATAAGCCATACATCCAGCCCGTTAAAGGTATGCAATATTAAGATAATATTTTTGCTAGTATAACTTGTGTCCTGTTTAATCCCCACCCCCCCCCCCCCCCCCAAAAAAAAAAATAAAAAAATAAATAAATAAATAAATAAATAAAACAAAGTTAAATGCGTGTTATACTCAATTTGTTTTAGTCCTATTTTCATGAAGATGGACATTTATCGCGGAGGGTTGAAGACATACAAGTTAACCATTGAAGTGTGAAGGTATTGCTTAACTATCAAACAATTTTTTAACTATTTTAGGCGGATGTCATGTAACAGAAAAACAGTTTAATAAACAGGAAATAAGTCCAACGGTTAACAGTTGACCATTCATCATGGATGTTTTAAACAAATCCGCTCTGTAAGATTGTCTGGATTTTGTGCCTGGATACACATTCGGATTACTGTTCATGAGCTGCTTTTCGTCGATCGTTGGATGTTATGTCATTTTCTGGACGTACCTCAAACTACCAGTAATTCGAACCTTTTCACGAAGGTTATTCTATTCTTAAGTGCCGTCGACTTTTTAAATGCAGCCGGCAATTTGATCGGTGGCGTCCGTTACATGTTCTTGGAGAGAACGGTCAGCCCGTGTACGAATCTCAATCACTCCGACGCCGTTTGCATAGCACAGAGTTACATAACGACGTCTGCAAGTATGGCGTCATTCTTCTGGACTTCTGCCATCGCGATTTACATTTTGTGTCAGCAACTGAGAGTCCAAACAGGAATCTCGTCTGCAAGGGGGCTTATTTTTTACAACCTTGTTTGCACTGGGATTCCAGGTAAATATGTACTTAGACTTAATATGTGTAGATTCAGACTAAAGAGTTGTAAATGATATATGATATCACTTGGGAGAACTGGATTTTACGAATGTGCGTAAAGTGTCGTCCCGGATTAGTCCACACATGCTTATCAGGGACAGCGTTGTCCGCCTAAATTTGCTTTTGCTAAAAAGAGACTTCCATGAAGCGAAAAATGACATAACAGCATCACTGTGGTCTTCGATTGGTCTGTGCGACTGAACAGTCAAATTGGATTGACACTTAACGTGCATGCATTAAGCCCTGTTTTCTCAAAACGAGGTTCATATGTGTATATGTATGCCTTTGTCCAAAGCAAGTGCCGTTCTGTGTTTACAACCCTAATATACAGCGCGCTAAAATAACCTCAAATCCACGTTTTCGATGTGGTGGCTGGTGTAACGAGAGCGCCGATGGCGCTGAAAGCATAGTTGCAAGATACAGGGAAGTTGCTGCTGAAGTAAATGTTTAGGTCAAAATATACTAAATAGTTTCCTTATATGTTTCGATGTAAAAGCGACAACTTTGAGCGAAAATAAATACAACATTTTGCACATAGAGACCCCCATAACCATACCTTTTCTTGACGGGCATTCTTAGCTGAATCGATTTAAGCAATAAAAAAGATTTGTCATGTTCAAACCAAAAACAAATTCGACTCAAATCAAAATCGACTGTTTTTGCGCCTTTTTCGGCCGTTTTCTAGTGGATTGTAACCTTTTGCAGTGCCATTTTTTACTTTAATCTCCAACTTTATCCTATTTCAGGGATTAAGTAGTGAACACCTATGCTTACCCTATCAATATCTCCAAACGATAAAACCAGAACAAAGTGTATAACATGCCTTCGAGGAAAATATGATGATTTGTTTAGAAAGTACAGCCCTTCATGACTCGATTATTTAGTATATTGTAGCCTTAACGATTGCTGACATCACGAGTCGCCCCCCTTGTTAACAAAATGCTCTATTTTTAGAAACGGGAATTCCAAATAGTGACGAATGTGAATGGTAACAAAATGACATAACTATGAAAATAAATACGTAGAATTACATTATTTCACGCATACCATTATGCAACCATCCGTTTTCTTTTCCGACTTGATACATTTACAGCTTTCCATTTAATATTTTACAGACACAGCACTCGTCCAGAATTCCCGCGAATCCATTAAATCCGATGCCACATTTAAACCGTTAACTCTACTCGTAACGTAAATTTCTGGCTCAAAGTAAATCATTTTAACTTCAATTAACACATCTCTATTACTTTTAAACTCTACTTCATCAAATCCATAGAAAGGCACGTCAGAATCCATGTCATAAATCAGAAAACATTCATCGTACTCCGCCATTTTTTACACATTTTCAAAGAATAAAAGTGCTTTATAGACGAGTTAATTGTTATTGTTTACATCGGGATTTTTCGCGCATGCGCACTGACTGGTTGGCAAAAACACTGGTTACAGTAACGTAAAACATGTATAAAGGGCTTTTGTTTAGTCAATTAAACGATAAAAAATCCGAAATAAACATTACAACTCTTATACAGTAGTGCAAATATATCATATTTAGTACCAATAAATAAATGTATCATCATATGTATAATTTCCTCTTTATAAAAATACAAATTAGTTATTAGCATCAGAGTAAACGTGGTCGAAAGACTAAATACTGACAATACCACACAACAAAACAATAAATTAGACGTATTCTTTTTTATAGTAAGACTTTAAAAAATGATATTTAAAAACTTATAAAACATATATTAATTTGATTATAACTATAAACGGTGTGGATATTGTTATTGCTCATCAGCGATCGAAAGTGTATTATAAGAGGCGCATTTGATCAATTATAAAACAAAGCCATTAAAAACGGAATACATTACAATCGTTAAATGTTGTGGTAATTTTCTTTTCCATAGAATGAATTTTCGTTTCGTTTCCATTGAATTACAATATTAATAAATTTTAATATACAAATGAAAATAAAACCTGCATAAGGAGTGATACATTTAACAATCTAGCATTTTATGATATATATATATATATATTAATTTAATTTATTTTACACAAATATTGTTTATCCATTGTGATTGCTTGGTTTCATGATGGTGTTACGTGCAATGCAAGAACGTACAACCTTTACACTAAATTGACGAGTTTACATTTGCCGGTACCCGCGGTAAATACATCAATTGTGTAGCAGTAATATTGAACACTATTTTAAATTTAAAGTTATAAAGCACTGTATTATTATGATTAAACTGGCTTACATATAAATACGCATGTTCTTGTTAATCCGTTTCAGACAAATATCCTCTTTTTTTAATATGTTAAATTATTTATTAGAGCAAATGTTACGTATTTTGGCTTTAATATTTGGCTTGCTCAATATGACTGCTCAATATGCCAAGAGATGGCATGGAGGTATCATAAAGTCTGCCACATGTGGTCTATGCAGGGACCCAATTAAAGTATTGGTCACTATGTTTATGACACCGGCATGTTTTCTGTGTAATTGTCTGGGCAGTCTCCGATCATAACGAGATAATAGTGTCAAAATTGGTGTGCACAATTAAATAAAACAATGAGATTTATTAATTTATTTGTTGTGTAACAAGGTAAGTCTGTACAGATATATTAAGATTAAAATCAGTTACTATATGTTGCGCACAAAAAGCGATCTATTTGATGTTTGTTTTCATCCTTATTTGTGTTTTTTCATTAAATTAAATTTATTCTAAAAGAATTTCCATTTTTGAAATTTTGTATCTAAAATGGACGTGAAGATGCGTTTAGTAGAGATTTTTGTGGTAACCACATAACGAGCTCGTAGATAGTGTACGTTCCACTCCATAGCTCGTTTTTAGTAAACACAAATAATAACAACAATATAATCGTTCCAAAAATGAATTTCCACGCATGCTTATGTTTTATTCAGACATAAATAGTAAAATTATATTTGATACAGTTCATGAGTATCAATAAAAACGATGATAATGTCAACCTTCTCTATATGCGCTTATAAGAATTCCACCTCTTTTTGCCAACCAGTGGGCGGAGTCTAAACTTTGCAGGTGCGTGTGACGTCACGCGTTAACTCGTCTATAGACGAGTTAACGCGTGACGTCACACGCACCTGCAAAGTTTAGACTCCGCCCACTGGTTGGCAAAAAGAGGTGGAATTCATATAGGCGCATATAGAGAAGGTTGACATAATCATCGTTTTTATTGATAATCATGAACTGTATCAAATATAATTTTACTATTTATGTCTGAATAAAACATAAGCATGCGTGGAAATTCATTTTAGGAACGATTATGTTGTTGTTATTATTTGTTTTTACTTTAAACGAGCTCTGGAGTGGAACACTATCTACGAGCTCGGTATGTGGTTACCACAAAAATCTCTACTAAACGCATCTTCACGTCCATTTTAGATACAAAATTTCAGAAATGAAAATTCTTTTAGAATAAATTAAATTTAATGAAAGAACACAAATAAGGATGAAAACAAACAACAAATAGATCGCTTTTTGTTCGCAACATATAGTAACTGATTTTAACCTTAATATATCTGTACAAACTTGTTACACAACAAATAAATTCATAAATCTAATTGTTCTATTTAATTGTGCACACCAATTTTGACACTTTTGTTTCAGCATTTCTAACCTGGTGTTTAATTGCACCGTTGTTCGTCACAAGCATATTATCTCGTTATGATCGGAGACTGCCCAGACAATTTCACAGAAAACATGCCGGTGTCATAAACATAGGGACCTATAATTTAATTGGGTCCCTGCATAGACCACATGTGGCAGACTTTATGATACCTCCATGTCATCTCTTGGCATATTGAGCAGTCATAATGAGCAAGCCAAATATTAAAGCCAAAATACGTAACATTTGCTTTAATAAATATTTTAACATATTTAAAAAAAGAAGATATTTGTCCGAAACGGATTAACAGGAACATGTGTATTTATATGTTAGCCAGTTTAATCATAATAATACAGTGCTTTATAACTTTAAATTTAAAATATTGTGCAATATTACTGCTACACAATTGATGTATTTAACGCGGCTACCGGCAAATGTAAACTCGGCAATTGACCTTTCGACAGCGAGAGTGAAGCCACGCCCCCCGATTTCAAGGGAGGTCACTCCGCCGAAGTCCGTCATAAAACTGGCTACGCGAATCGGTACGTTGGAAGATATTCACAAAGATTTCGGTCCAAATTACATGAAATGTTTCTATTGCTATCATGTTTTATTTAAAATGTGTTAAATGTAATGTATCAAATAGGTGTTTAGCTCCCCTCAAAGATATAGTACCAGAAAGGCCGTTTACCAAAAAGGCTTCCCAAAAAGTCCGCATCAGTGAACCAAAAACGCCTCATGGTATACCAGAAAGGCCATACAATATTTTTATTATCATTGAATAGTTATGCTGAATATAATTATCATATCTATGAAATAGTCATAACTTTTTTATAAGTCTACTTAAAAGTCGTTAATCTATAGTCAAAGTCGGCCAATTATCGCAAATTATCACATACAGTATGCATTGTCGTTTGTCACAATACTTTTCATTGAGTAATAGATGTTTCAGTTTTTTAATTAAAAGCCGTTAATTTTGCAACCGATGGCAATATTGCAAATGTGGCAAAGTTAAGTAAATTTATTATATAAGAAGACAAAGAACGTTATATTGAAATCCGATATAACACATATCTATAATGCGTTTGGTCAAAATGACCCATGAGCATTGTTATAATCGTGTAACATAGTCAATGTCGTCAAAAAAGTAACATACACAATATATTATTAATTTCCTCTTAAACTATTTTTTGCAATGTTTAAAATATAAGAAGTTGAAAGAATTTTCATGTACAAAAAAAAACTCGCTAATCAGACTGGCTATCAAAGTGTCAAGGGTCATTCACAGTTTGCGGCACCTGTTTTGATAACGGATTAGTAGAAAGCCCACATATGTTGTAAAATGACATTTATTGGCAACTATTGATAATTACATGCGCATTTTAAAATAGTTTCTTAACTTTTAACGATATACAACTAGCTACATTAAATTCGGAAGATTTAAACCGAAAGAAATAAAAATGCTCTATTTTATGTGTTATTTTTAAAAATTATAACTGATTGTCTTTATTATTACGCATTTCATTAGCATTAATAATCTAGTTAGCAAAGTTTAGAATATTTTTTTATTAGCCGACTGCATTAGAATGTCAAATTTATTTAACGTTAGCCACCTTTGAAAATATGGTTTTAAATGTTCCTTTCTAATTTCTCTATATAGAGGAAAAACAAGTAAAAAGTGATACTCGTTTTCTATAGCGTGTCCGGTGCAAAACTTACATATTCTATTTTCGCGTAGTATCTTATTATGACGACCTTAGAACAAACGTCGAGGTGTTTTGCTTTCGGGCGATAGCTTAATATGTTGAGATTAAGCTGTTCGTTGAGACGACTACAAAGACGAATCCAACGTTTGCATTTTTTAAGATTAGTACCCGGTTAATGGAACGGAAAAAACGTAGTTCCATCTTTTAACCGTTCTGGATACATTGTGTCTGAATAACAAGTGCCATAACAGCACCTTTTAACCATTTTCTTTGTTTAAAACACAGCATTACGTATAAGCTTATGTGACGAACAACGGCGAGTTTGACGGACAAAATGGCGGATAGAAACGGGCCTAATCTATGCAGTAATCTGATTGGTTAATAAGCCTGTCAATCAATCGGCTGTCGAAAGGTCAAATTAATTGACCTTTCGACAGCGAGAGTGAAGCCACGCCCCCCGATTTCAAGGGAGGTCACTCCGCCGAAGTCCGTCATAAAACTGGCTACGCGAATCGGTACGTTGGAAGATATTCACAAAGATTTCGGTCCAAATTACATGAAATGTTTCTATTGCTATCATGTTTTATTTAAAATGTGTTAAATGTAATGTATCAAATAGGTGTTTAGCTCCCCTCAAAGATATAGTACCAGAAAGGCCGTTTACCAAAAAGGCTTCCCAAAAAGTCCGCATCAGTGAACCAAAAACGCCTCATGGTATACCAGAAAGGCCATACAATATTTTTATTATCATTGAATAGTTATGCTGAATATAATTATCATATCTATGAAATAGTCATAACTTTTTTATAAGTCTACTTAAAAGTCGTTAATCTATAGTCAAAGTCGGCCAATTATCGCAAATTATCACATACAGTATGCATTGTCGTTTGTCACAATACTTTTCATTGAGTAATAGATGTTTCAGTTTTTTAATTAAAAGCCGTTAATTTTGCAACCGATGGCAATATTGCAAATGTGGCAAAGTTAAGTAAATTTATTATATAAGAAGACAAAGAACGTTATATTGAAATCCGATATAACACATATCTATAATGCGTTTGGTCAAAATGACCCATGAGCATTGTTATAATCGTGTAACATAGTCAATGTCGTCAAAAAAGTAACATACACAATATATTATTAATTTCCTCTTAAACTATTTTTTGCAATGTTTAAAATATAAGAAGTTGAAAGAATTTTCATGTACAAAAAAAAACTCGCTAATCAGACTGGCTATCAAAGTGTCAAGGGTCATTCACAGTTTGCGGCACCTGTTTTGATAACGGATTAGTAGAAAGCCCACATATGTTGTAAAATGACATTTATTGGCGAATATTGATAATTACATGCGCATTTTAAAATAGTTTCTTAACTTTTAACGATATACAACTAGCTACATTAAATTCGGAAGATTTAAACCGAAAGAAATAAAAATGCTCTATTTTATGTGTTATTTTTAAAAATTATAACTGATTGTCTTTATTATTACGCATTTCATTAGCATTAATAATCTAGTTAGCAAAGTTTAGAATATTTTTTTATTAGCCGACTGCATTAGAATGTCAAATTTATTTAACGTTAGCCACCTTTGAAAATATGGTTTTAAATGTTCCTTTCTAATTTCTCTATATAGAGGAAAAACAAGTAAAAAGTGATACTCGTTTTCTATAGCGTGTCCGGTGCAAAACTTACATATTCTATTTTCGCGTAGTATCTTATTATGACGACCTTAGAACAAACGTCGAGGTGTTTTGCTTTCGGGCGATAGCTTAATATGTTGAGATTAAGCTGTTCGTTGAGACGACTACAAAGACGAATCCAACGTTTGCATTTTTTAAGATTAGTACCCGGTTAATGGAACGGAAAAAACGTAGTTCCATCTTTTAACCGTTCTGGATACATTGTGTCTGAATAACAAGTGCCATAACAGCACCTTTTAACCATTTTCTTTGTTTAAAACACAGCATTACGTATAAGCTTATGTGACGAACAACGGCGAGTTTGACGGACAAAATGGCGGATAGAAACGGGCCTAATCTATGCAGTAATCTGATTGGTTAATAAGCCTGTCAATCAATCGGCTGTCGAAAGGTCAATTTAGTGTAAAGATTGTACGTTCTTGCAGTGCACGTAACACCATCATGAAACCAAGCAATCACAATGGATAAACACTATTTGCGTAAAATAAATTAAATAAATATATATATTTATCATAAAATGCTAGATTGTTACATGTATCACTCCTTATTACTTGTTAAGAGATTTCAATATGCATGCAAAGACAGTTCAATTTGCACAAGATGCAGGTTTTATTTCCATTTGTATATTAAAATTCATTAATATTGTTATTCAATGGAAACGAAACGAAAATTCATTCTATGGAAAAGAAAATTACCACAACATTTAACGATTGTAATGTATTCCGTTTTTATGGCTTTGTTTTATAATTGATTAAATGCGTCTTTTATAATACACTTTCGATCGCTGATGAACAATAACAATATCCAGACCGTTTATAGTTATAATCAAATTAATATATGTTTTATAAGTTTTGAAATATCATTTTTAAAGTCTTACTATAAAAAAGAATACGGCTTATTTATTGTTTTGTTGTGTGGTATTGTCAATATTTAGTCTTCCGACCACGTTTACTCTGATGCTAATAACTCATTTGTATTTTTATGAAGAGGAAATTATATATATATGAATATACATTTATTGGTACTAAATATGATATATTTGCACTGTTGTTTAAGAGTTGTAAAGTTTATTTCGGATTTTTTATCGTTTAATTGACTTAACAAAAACCCTTTATAAATGCTTTACGTGACTGTAACCAGTGTTTTTGCCAACCAGTCAGTGCGCATGCGCGGAAAATCCCGAATGTAAACAATAACAATTAACTCGTCTATGCCCCACTTCCTGCTGAGAATATGTTTTAATTTCTATTTATACTTAACCGATGAAATGTTACATATACTTTAACCAGGGCCGTATTAATTCAGTTATGTAAACATTTGACCTCTCACAGAACAGTAAACGAAGGAAATAGAAATTGGGATCCCATATAAATTAGGTGTGAGGTCACTATCAACAAGAACAGAATTGTTTTACGAACGAAATTTGTTTTAGGTTATAAGAAGATTTTTTGACATAAAACGGTCTTAGAAAAATTCACTAAAAAAGGTGTGAGCAATATTCTTGGAAGAAAACGTTAGAAAAACGTTTCCAAAAAAATTTTTGTAAGAATTACCATATGCTAAATTAAATAGATATTTCGTCTGATTTGTGATCAGGTAAGGCTTCATAAAGGGTAACCGACCGATGTGGATTTTCAAAATGTGGTATATACCTTAAGCATAGGTGCAAGCACCTATGCTAAAAATGAGTCCATTTCATCTACTTGATAGGTGTATATATACAGGGTGTAGGATCAACAGTTAATAACTGTATTTTTGCAAATATCTCAAGTTATTGAAATACATTTGCAAAAATCTTTAGTGCATAAATGACGGTTTTCATGCTTTGTGTGCAGATATTTTAAGATTTAAGAATAAGTAATTGCATATGTCTTAGGCTTATTAAACAAAGTAACTCTGGCGTATTTGACATTGCCATAAGCAGCATAAAACTGTCTATTGTGCAATAGCTTTAATTCTTAACAATTTTTGTAAAAAGTTATTTGAAGAAAAGCACCACACACCGATAAGTTTACATCCATTAACGTTCAATTCTTAACCCCACAAGTCACGTGGTTCTGCACCCTGTATAAACAGAGTACCAAAAAACACAAACATGCTATTCTGTTTACATATGCAATTATTTTCTAACATTTAGCGATATTTATATAAATTGTTCAAGTTGGAATTCAAAATTTAAGCGGCGGATTTGACTACTGAATTTCAAACACGACATGCATAGTATTTGATTACTACTTTTAGCTTTTTGTTATTACTATTATTTCATCGATGCATTGAGAATATTTATCATAAAATCCCTTCCGGGATGATTGGCAAGCATTTCAACAAACATTTATTTTCTGGACATTTAAAACGTCCAATCAGCATATAATACAACAATCATTAGTATGGGCGCGCGAGGGTTCAACAACTCTCTGGGGACACGGAGTTCATGATACTTTATAAAAATGAGCATCGCTCTGTGAAAACCGGGCTTGATGTATGTGCGTACAATATTGTCCCAGATTAGCCGATATAGTCCTCGTAGACTTATAAGGCACGACACTTTCTGCTTGTATGGTGTTTTTCTTTTAAAGGAGGTCTCTTCTAACGAAAATCCATATCGTTAGAAAGTGTCGTCACTGATAAGCCTGTACGGACTCCACAGACCAATCTGGGATGGCACTTTACGCAATGCAGGATGCCACGTTTTCACAAAACGCGGTTCAAAGTAAATCAGTTTTTTGTTGCAGTGATTGTAACATCGGTGGCCATTGGAATGGATGTCCTAGGGGCCAACAACTCTGTTGGGACAGGGGGCTGGTGCTGGATAATATGCTCCTTGTCTAATCGCACGCAGACAGTGTGGATGTTATTGGCGGGAAAATTCTGGGAAATTGCCTGCTACTTGCTTACCGCACTTGTGTTCGTGATTGCAAAGTATTGTAAATTAAACGAGAAGGTATGCATATAGGTCGTGTTTAAATTTGTAGTTTAGATTAGTGAAGTTTTCAGAGCATTTAGATTTGGATGGAAATAACAGATTGGTTTTCAAATAATCACCCAGTAATCGTTGATTTTTAAACAAATCAAATGCATCCACTTTGTTTCAAGACTTCTATACAATTTGGTTGTGTTTTGTTTCATAGGAAATGCCATTCATTCAGTTCATTTACACAATTTTACTGGCCAGAATACATGCTTGTAGGTTTAACGATTAAATGATAAAGATGTTTTCTCTCATGGTAAAACTGATTCATGAACAATTCAGGCACACGACGACGACGCCCCGCGCAATTCTACAAACATGGACCTCTCCGAAATTCGACCCCAAAACAACAAGATCCTCTATTACTGCATCAGCCTGTATTTGTTGAGATTATGGGGTACAGTCAGATTTTTTATTGCTATCGTCAGTGGCAACATAGATTCGGTAGAAATCAGTCTCGCGCAAAAGGTTTTACTCATCATGCAAAGCATTGGTGACAGTTGGCAAGGGTTCTGGAACTTCTTCGTTTTCTGTCTGTTAGACGACGTGGTTCGGGATTATATTTGCGCATGTTGCCGAAGTTGTTGCAGTGGTTCCCCGCGCATCGAAGAACTAGAACCAGTTTTACAGGAGTAATACTGTCGCAAGTTGGTCTTCAACAGAAGCTTTACATTTGTGCCAAAGCAACTGTTAAGAATTAAATAAAATTAACTGCCACCTCTTATTGAATATACATTTACTCTGCACTTTGCTATTAATTTATTATATTAAATTTAAAACACGTGTGCAACCTTTTATTTATACTTTCTATCACACATTCTGTTGTTCTTGCCATCATGGGTAAACCTGCATGAAAGCAGAACAACATGAAATTCACAATGCACGATAACACGCTATGTATTTGTGTGGATAGTCTTTGATGAAACATATGAATGAATTATCACAAGCATTACTGCATACGCTTTAGTCATTTGATTTACAATAAATATGCATCTACATTTGCTTCAAGCGACATATAAGGGCGTTCTGTAGGTTTGTATTAGTTTGAAAAAATGAGCTTACGTCTCACCTGCAAATGCATTAAATTTTAAGGCAAATATTGTTGCTTTTATGTTATAACGATCACACACGGAATGGTACTAGTCTAGCAAAGCTTATTCTTACAGCTTTTTAAATGTCAAACATCTGTTCAATTTGCTTTAGTATAAACAAGAGCATGGTAAAATTAATGCTCTTTTAACAGAGTGATATTAATGTAAACAATCTGGTTGTTATTAATTTTATGGTTGAATACTATCCAACAATTTCCCTGCAGAATACTCCGATTTAAGTGATGCAGTTGTCAGGTGTACTATATAGTATTTTGAATGGAATGGAAGTATAATGGAACAAAAGCTAGACAAGGTAGTTGTGCGTTGGTTAACTTACCGCTGATGTTAATTAAGACGGTCGCAGTGATGACGGTGAAGAAACAAGAATGGTGAATTTAATGATATACCAATAATGATGGTGATTTTGATGATAAAGATGATGCTGAATTTAGAACGACAATTCTATTAAATTGACTGTTTGTATTAAATTGTATGATTAAATCTTTAGTTTGAAATGTGTGTGAATGACTAAAATGATTGTTAAATTATGATATTATACAATTTTACTTGTGCTTATATAGCTGGAGTTTCCTTTTGTTTTTGTAAGAAGAATACGATATGATCCCCGGTATTTCAAATGTTATTCCTAGTGGCATGATTTTAGCAAATTGTTTCGAATACTACAATGACATGTCACATACTAAGTATTGGCCTTTTGGTTTTAGAAAAACAGTATTTTAAGTTATTGTTACGTAAGTCTATATAATCCGTGACTCGTTGGTCTGGGCCTATGTTCACCCGATTGGGATCATATTACAAAACTTTGTAGAGGACTTTGAAAAAGTGTATCCACTTTGCTTATAACATTTCATGCGGATCGACGCACAGGCAAACCGACAGATTGACAACAATAAAATCCCTTCCTGAATGTATTATATTTTGCCGATTTTCTAACTTTGTCTAACGCTTAGCGTTTTAAAAACATTGATTATGCAAATTGCAAAATGGCCTTGGCCACATGTCACACACAAGATTTATTCCGGGATATGAAGTGGAACGGGCTTGTAAAGGATACAAACAGAAACATTTCTGATATAGTTACGTGCCATCTTAACTCGTTACGTGCACGGGATAATAAATATAAATTTATATTTTTATTTATATATTTTTTACGCATAATTCCCATGCTTCTCTGGACATAAGTCCAACCACAAAGAACAGGTACCACGCTGATAAAGTTTGGCGCGGTCTGAGGTCGACCGTGGCGTTTGCATTCAAGATAAATGTACAGTAACCAAGTTTAAGTGGCCCAAAGTCCCGAAACAAGTTAATTACACAGATTATTGACTGTTCCCAGTCAGCTAACACGCCGATATACATGTGTAGTCACGTATCGTCTAAATTCATGACGAGCATGTGATCATTCATGCAATATACCAGCAGCGCTTTTATTACAATGCACGGAACAGCGACCATGGATGAGTATCAAGATGCCCCTCACGCATGTTTTCACGGACTAAGGACCAGCATATGATTGAAAAGTGCACAAATACCTAACGTTGGACGAACGTGATCTGTATCTTAATTTGTAAATTTGCAATTTGAGCTATATACGATAAATCGGCTTAATCGGTTGAATAGTTCATTAGATTCAGTGGCGTACTTAAATAACATTAAATACACTCCATTGGCGTTATATGGTACATCGACTTTTCACACATATACTTTTTTTTCCATTGAGCGTTAACAACACTGCACAAAAGTCGATAATGTATGTTTGCATATGGCCTAATTTAACCTAATAACACGTTGATGGAGACATCTATCTTGACAAAACTTAACCGAAATGCTGGGTCAACTTTTAAGAAATAACATGATACACAACTTGCGTGACCTACTTAACATCGATCGGACAGGATAAATGAATGAAATTTCACGGAGTTAAGGGTATTTTCCCTGCAAAGTTCCTGTACCTCGATACCATAATTCAATAAAACGTATGAAAAAACATTCTTACCGTCCTTGCCGTTGCATTATTTATCAAAACTAACTGTCCGGTGCCGTTTGAAACCTTTGTTTACATACATTTCAAATAACCGACATTTTAAACACACGAGTGATTTCACTGGTGCAATGTGAAGGTGTGTCTTTACAACTGAAGATTTCATTCATTAATACTGTCTGATCGGTGTAAAGTAGGTTACGCGAATTGTGTATCGTGTTATTTCTTAAAATTTGACCCAGCATTTGTAGAAATATAACAAGATATATATATTTCTATAAAGGAATTTCTGCGTTGAATAAGACCAAGATCGTGAAAATCGCTGCACAATTGATGAAGTTATGACTGTTCAAAGCGATGCTCCCCTTTTTCGGGTAATTTTGAGTTGGATACCTTGTTATATATATATTTGATAGTGATTTTATTTTCAGAAAAGTTGATTTTTCGTTATAGTATGATTATTTATCATTCAAAATGACGTTTTCACTAATTATTATCATAGCCGCACGCTTACCACCTGTGGTTATGATATTTGTGAGGAAACAGTAATACTGAACATTAACCATGCTCTACAATATTCATTATATGCATCTTTCGACGATTTAGAAACATAAAAATTATAAAGCGTTGCAACGCAAAACGACTGAAATTTTGTAATACTACGAGGATTGCTTATATAAAGTATAAAATACCTCACTGATTGTTCGAGTACGGATGGCTGAGTGGGCTAAGCGATAGACATTTACTCCAGGGGTCAGTGGTTCGTGTCGTGCCCAGTTGAGGGTTACTTTTTTTCTTTTATTTTATTCTTGATCTTTTTTATGGAGCTGTACCGAACGTTAACATTTATCAATATAAAGCATATAATGACAAACTTATATACATGCCAAGATTTGTGAAAAGGCTCCTTTAATATTAACATAGTAGGTAAACACGGCACGCGGTTTAGACATATGGACATCGAAAGTGGTTTTATAAAGAAATCATAAAATGACGTCTAACTTAAACACTTCGCAGCAAAAGGGATCAGATGTATTTTACGAAGTATGTTGTTCTGTTTGCGAAGATGATGGCATAAGTAATGAAGGACTGTATCATTGTAAAATATGCTTAAAACATACTTCGACGACTGTGTGAAAATGCACAAAAAACTACATAATGATCATGCGGTGTCAGCGAAATCTGACGGTGACAGCAGGCATGTTGCAGACAGAGTGAACGATACTATATAGTTATCTGAGGAGCACACGACTGAGAAACTAACGATGTTCTGTAAAGATAACGAAAAGTTGCTTTATCATGTATGACTCCTCCTAAATCACAGGTCAGTGGGTATTGATATAAATGTATGTTAAGGCCAAGTACTACTACTACTACTACTACTACTACTACTACTACTACTACTACTACTACTACTACTACTACTACTACTACTACTACTACTACTACTACTGCTACTACTACTACTACTACTACTACAACAAAAACAACAACAACTACTACTACTAGTACTTTTACTACTAATACTACTACTACAACAACAACTACTACTTCTACTACAACTACTACTACTACTACTACTACTACGACGACTACGACAACTACTACTACTACTACTACTACGACTACTACTACTACTACTACTACGACGGCGACTACTACTAACTACTATTTCTACTACTACTACTACTACTACTACTACTACTACTGCTACTACTACTACTACTACGACTTCTACGACTACTACTACTACTACTACTACGACTACGACTACTACTACTACAACAACAACTACTACTACTACTACGACGACGACTACGACGACTACGACGACTACGACGACGACTACTACGACGACTACTACTACTACTACGACTACGACTACTACGACTACTAACTACTACTACTACTACTACTACGACGACGACGACGGCGACTACGACGACGAATACTACTACTACTAACTACGACGGCTACTACGACTACTACTACTACGGCTACTACGACTACTACGACTACGACGACGACTACTACGACTACGACGACTACGACTACTACTACTACTACTACTACTACTACTACTACTACTACTACTACTACTACTACTACTACTACTACTACTACTACTACTACTACTACTACTACTACTACTACTACTACTACTACTACTACTACTACTACTACTACTACTACTACTACTACTACTACTACTACTACTACTACTACTACTACTACTACTACTACTACTACTACTACTACTACTTCTACTACTACTACTACTACTACTATTACTACTACTACTACTACTACTACTACTACTACTACTACTACTACTACTACTACTACTACTACTACTACTACTACTACTACTACTACTACTACTACTACTACTACTACTACTACTACCTACTACTACTACTACTACTACTACTACTACTACTACTACTACTACTACTACTACTACTACTACTACTACTACTACTACTACTACTACTACTACTACTACCACTACTACTACTACTACTATTCCTACTACTACTACTACTACTACTACTACTACTACTACTACTACTACTACTACTACTACTACTACTACTCCTACTACTCCTACTACTACTTATTGCATAATTGATGCTAGATCTTGTTCGCTATAATGCATGCCCAGTGGCTACGTCAGGCCGCTGAATAAGTTTGTTGACAGCAGATACACGCTTATAACAGGCTACAGTCCGTTTTAATTATAGGCCGTGACCAGATTACATGATACATGGGTGTTTGTTGTCGTGTATGTGCACTTGCCGGATGGTCAATGCGCCCGTATATGCGTTTCAACAAATTGGTTTGACCCATCAAGTTTACATGTTTATGTAACGATACATGTATATACGCAATGCGTCTTTTGACATATAACACAATAAGGATTTAACACATAGGAGGGAAGCTAGAGGTTTATCTTAGAGGTGGGGTCCTATCAGGATGGATTAGACGGATTTTGTCATGTCTTGGTGCGCAATACGTTGGGCAGACGGGTAGATCACTTAAAACACGTTTTAGGGAACATTTTTTTAAAATTAAAAATAACAATAAATTTTATAACTTCATTTACCAGCACTTTAATAAAACAGGTCATAGCGTAACTAATATTTCAATTCAACCTGTGGAGCAACTTATTTTTAATAATAGTACTTCAAGTCAGTGCCAATTAAAAGCAAGGTGCATGTCAGAATTTGAATGGATTAAACGTTTGCAATCAGCTTACCCACTTGGATTAAATGATAATATTCTAAATGTTGGAACAATTTCTAAAAATAAATCGATTAATTCATTTTCTCTGTTTAGTAAACGTCTAAGAAATAAACGTTCACATGGCATTAGGAAAAATGGTAACTTAAGGCGTAAATTTAAACGTCTGCTTTCTTTAAATGATTGCTACACAGTATTACAAAATGGGGGTAAACATAAATTACTAAGTGCACTTTGCTCTCTTTCTGTTTCTTCGTTGGCGCATATTGATAAGGAATGTAAACTTATTTTACTTCAATCTGACCCTCTATATGAATGTGCTTGTATTATTGAATCTTTCACTGACTACTATCTTAAACCTTTTATTGAAAATGTACTTAACAAAACTAGAAATCGTATCAAAATTGAGTTTTGTAACAAAGGTCTTGATTTAATTGACCTTCCTAAAATATTCAATGATAAAAATGTACGTCGGTTGATTCCCCCTTATTTCCGCAATACTGAATCACCACTTATTTGCTACAAATATAGTAAACCTGTAAGAAGTATCGTTTTTAATTATAATTCTATTTCCACAGATATAAATGTAATAAGAAATTGTCCTACATTATGTGACTGTACTAGTTCTAAATATATATATGGTCCAGTTGGACATGTTATTACTGGGGACCTTAATTTCATTCAAAATAAAAACCTTAGAAATTTGCTACGCAGAGGTCCTAAGTACAGACTGCCTATTCCTGTTGATTTTGATGACTGCATTAAGAATATCGTAACTTCCTTACATGATTATTGCACTAAATGGTGCAGGAAGGAAAATGCTGAAATTACTGCACTCAATGATTGGAAAACAAAAATATTTAGTATGGCCATGAATAAAATATGTTTTTATGATACACATCCTTTGGCCCTACCACATTCACCTAAATTTAATAAACAAAATCTCTGTAAATTGCTTGAAGACTTAAAATCTAAATTCGTCTTAGTTCCTGCTGATAAGGCTGCTAATAATGTTATCATAATATGACGAGTGTTTTATGTTCAAACTATTTCACAAGAACTTTCACAAACTACATCATATTGTGAGTACAATAAGCTACCTAATGAAATTATTACCGACCATATTGCCCAATGCATAAAGTTAAATGTAATAGTCAATATTACTGACAAGAAATTGCCATCACTTTACTGGATACCTAAATTACATAAGACGCCATATAAAAGTCGTTTTATCGCTAATTCAGTGTCTTGTACCACCAAACAATTATCAGTGTATCTTACATCTGCATTGAGTGCTATTAGATATCATATAGCTAAATTTTGTAATAAAGTTTATGAAAATAGTAATATTAACCTATTTTGGTCAATAAAAAACACCTTAGAAGTTATTGATAAAATTGAAAATAAAAAATATAAGGTGTCGCAGGTAAGTACTTATGATTTTTCGACACTATATACAACGCTTCCTCACGCTTTAATAAAATCCAAACTTGTTTCTTTGATTGAAAAAACTTTTGCTAGAGAGAAATGTTTGTATCTAGCTTTAAACACTAAAACAGCTTTTTTTACTAATCAGATATTAGATAATTACATAATTTGGACTGGTCTTGACTTTTGTGCAGCACTTACTTTTCTTTTGGATAACTTGTTTGTTGAATTTAATGGTAAAATATTTAAACAAATTATTGGCGTTCCTATGGGTACTAATTGTGCGCCACTTATAGCTGACCTTTTTTTATATTGTTATGAAAGCGAATTTATGTTAGAATTATCTAAAACTAAGCAAGTAGATTTGATTAATTGTTTTAACCTTACTAGTAGGTACATTGATGACATACTTAATTTAGATAATCCATTATTTGAACAATATATTCACAAAATCTACCCAAAAGAACTAGTCTTAAATAGATCGTGTATATCCAATACAGACGCTGCGTATTTAGACTTACATTTAACTATTAATAATAATTTGATCAAAACTAGTTTATACGACAAACGGGACGATTTTAACTTTGAAATTGTGAATTTTCCGTTTCTAGATGGCAACATCCCTAAAGGACCTTCCTATGGTATTTACATTTCGCAGTTGGTACGTTATGCCAGAGCATGTTCGTGTATTAAAGATTTTAATGATCGTAATCTAATATTAACTAAAAAATTGCTAAAGCAAGGCTTTTTGTATCATAACCTAAGAAATAAATTTGCTAGATTTTACTCTAAGTATGGTGATTTAATTTCAAAACATAATGTTTCTTTAAAATGGCATTTAAATAATGGAATCTCCCATCCATCATTTTACGGAGATGTTTTGAAGCGTGTCCGCAAATTAAAATATGTTAAACCAAATGTTCATATTAAACTTTTCAATTTAATTAACTTGTTTTTATCAAAAGGATACGATGCTTATGTACTTAAAAACACGTGTTTGATGGTTTTCGATTCACTATATCTTTCTTCCCTTAAAATTTGGAATCATCAGTGATATTATAGGCATTTTTCACTGTTGAATAAAATTGTGTCATTGTGCCGTATGAACAAATCTGCATGAATACTACATTATAGGCATTTTTCACTGTTGAATAAAATTGTGTCATTGTGTCGTATGAACAAATCTGCATGTAAACTACATTTGGACTCAAATCGTACATCAAATCATTTCTGTCTTCAGTTGTCAAAACACCTATACTGTTTGATTCCAATAATGTCGCTTTAATGGAATTACCATTTGTATTCATTTGCTTCTTAATATTAAATCACGTAAACTTGTTTTATTAGAAGCACAGCCCGATTAATATTTTTATTTAGTACTGCCCTTGGAATTTGTTCACGTCATTGTGTCATTATGGATTTTTGTGACGTCATACGACCGACTTTCCCAGTTGTAATCTACATGCATAGGTCATTGGGTTTATAACGTTCCATTTTATTTATATTTTCTCTCTGATAGGCGTTTCTTGTTTGATTTAATTATTTTTAATTTGTTTAGCAGTCACATAAACAACCAAGCTATGTAATATGGAATTTTTACACCCATTATTGCTGCTTCTTCCTGTATTTGCGCGATGATTATCTGAGATATTAACTCTATGATTCTACATTCTCAAATCTTTTCTATAAAGAAGGAATGTAGTTGACAATTGTTAATAGTTTTATTTGATCGTTCGTCAAAAAGTTGTAATTCTGTTACTCTTGTATCTTCAATGCAATTGAGTAATTAAATAGTAATTAAATTGAATGCGTTTTAATTCCCTTTTATTATTGTTTAATTTGAGTTACAATGCTATGACGTTAAATTTTATTTACACTTGAATGTATTATGAATATTGCTGGGCCAAGTGTGAGGTTGAGCGCTCTATAACCAGGTTTAAACCCCCAATGCTTTCAATTGACCGTTCCAAGGCGGTGACCCCAGCTTTATTCATATTTTGTGTTTATGTTGGTTTGTATTGTGCTGTATTGTGCTGTTTTGTACTGTTTGGGCAATCGGTCACTTGCCTTAAATAAAGGACCAACTAATTGTTTTTAATGAAAATTCAATACTGCTCCAGCAGCTGGAGTTTCACTTCTTTATATTGGAAACGTTGTTGGTTACATGGAGAATTACATTGATTTGGAAGTATTGCATTAACGACTAATTTAAAGAAGTATATGGACTTGGAAACAGTATGTTAAAAACTGAATAAAAATCCAAAGAACTTTCCATCGAGTTTATTTATATATGTGTCACTACGGTACACATATTCGTTTTGGTGCACGTGACTTCAGGATGAAAATTAGAAAACGGAGTACAAACTTTTCTTTACGGAATTCACGGGCCAACAGAACAACCACAACGCGATATGAATTCAGGTCAGTTGTTTAAAAATTGTGGCAAACTTGTAGAGGGAATTTCAAAATTTATAAAGTTAGAAATAGAAAGTAAAAGGCGTCATGACATCGAATTTTTTAAGAATTATTTTTTAAGAAATGTACGTATTATGAAATTAGAAGGTAGGAATATAAATAAATTAGAAAGTATCCAAATTTTACGTAATTTTGAATACAATATGAACTGGGGACCTGCACATAATTGAGAATTCAGAGACATACACAAAATCAGTATTCTTTACTAATTTTATATGGTTTCGTGCACTAATAGAATAAAGAAATTGGAATGTAAGCACATAAATAAGAACAGTAATGGTAATTGGGAATATGAATAGGGAAGCCACACAAACACAAATTAATGTACATATGTATATATATCATTGTGTTTATTGCAAATGTATGTAGGGTATAGCTAAATATCGAAGGTTTTGTGTCAGAATTTAATGTGTTTCTGTCGCATGTAGCCCATTTAAAAATCTAACGATATTTGCGCATTAAATTTCTGTTATAGAATAAACTCTATTGGGTACATAGAAGTTAATTTGATCCTGCCAATTGCTTGTACGCATGGTGAAAGATGCTTTAGCATAAGATTTAGGTGAAAAGTTTGTTTAGAGAACAAAACCCACTTTTGAGATTTGCCGATAACGGTTCTAATATTAATGCATATATAAAAAAGTCTGCCCTTTTCATCAAAATTTACACAATTTTTTAGACCAATGCGTGTATCTAAGAGCAAGCAGGTACATCTGTCAATAGCAATTATAAGATGCCTAAGGCGGTACACAGGTCAAATTAAGTAAATGACGTGTCAGATGTCAAACTGTCATGTACTTATTCAAAGTATGTTTTGAGGAATTGACTGACAATTCTTCGTTGTAAAGATTTTTTTTAATAAGGTATCGCAGTAAGTTGTCATGACGATATATAACAATAGCTAAGGGGATATTTATAAATGTTTGCCATGATTTTGAACAACTAATGCTTGTATCACCACAACGAAAATGAATTCGACATCGTGAAACAACGCCTTCTACAACGGATTGAAGTCACTACTTATAGAACGAAATAAAGCATGGATACATCATCGTGTCCACTCTCAAAGTGTTCGCATGTTTTCATGCTGGAACAGATTCATCAACAACATCAGAAACAACAACGTGATCGCAATGGTTTTAACAGATGTCACAATTGATAAGCAACGTGGTAGGCATCAACACCCATATCATCTACACAATATAAAGCCTCAGTACGCAGATCAGAGACACTGTCACGATGGATTCAACAACAGAAACAACGACGCGATGACGGCTGGTTCAACGACACAAACAATAGAAACAACAATGACATATCCAGCCTCGCTGTGAACCTTGGTACGCAGATTAGTGCAATCAACCACGTGCGATTCGCTTAAACAGCTTGGCGATAGACAGATCTTCTTCACGGCGGCTGTGGTAGACAACATCGCCCATGAATCAACATAGACGGAAAACAACAAACCAAGACATCTACTTGCCAGCAACAGGAACATATTAAACCCGGGTAACACCTACTTCGAATAGACAGCGCAGGAGGTCACTGGTCAAACAACGCCTGTAGTGTAACCTTAATTTTGAGAGAACTAATTAAATACAATCGCTACCACTCTGCACTTCTGGTGGGAATGAATATGTGTTATTGCGTATAACGCATTAATCAAGATGTCATTAGAACGTCGGATGTACTTTATCTTTGTATCACTTCGTTTGATTTGTGGTTAATCTGTTTCATTTATGCCGAAATTGTATACTTTATATTTGTTTTGAGTAATATGTCGCACCTCTATACATTGACTTAAAATTATCCTACTAGGCGGTTAAAAAATTAATATATCAAGCACCTCTGTACCAAAATAATAACAGCGAAGAGGTTTGATAAAATATTTATGCGCCTCTATATCTCTTTATCATTCAACTCGATATCATTTATCACACCTCTGTGTTGATATCGGCTTGATACAAAGGTGCCTGTTCTATATAAAAATATCAGAAAATGTTCAGTTGGTGAATGTTTAGAGGTTAGCCTCAAACGCTTCCAAATCAAGCACAGGAGCCGCTCCAAGCGCCTTAGACGAATAATAATTTTATGAGCCGCGCTCTGTGAAAAGGGGGTTTAATGCATGTGCGCAAATTGACACTTTCCGCGTTTCTTGCTAAGAAAAATCGTTCTTTACGCAAAAATATCATACAAGCGGGAAGTGTCGTCCCTGATTAACCTATGCTAACTGCACAGGCTAATCTAGGATGGCACTTTGCGCACATTCATTAACTCCCCTTTTCACAGAGCACGGCTCATTTGTTCTTTTGCGTCGATTCTGACATGTATTATTGCATGCATAGTTTGTTATGATTCTAGCAGCATGAACGTTTTTGGTTATTTACATTACATCAGTTATCATTCATTAGTTTAAAATGATTCACATTTAAAAAAGATTTGTGTTTTAATATACTATATGCCAGTGTTCAATGTTAACCCATTTATGCCTAGTGGACTGTCTCATCCTTCCACATTGGATCAATTTATTTCCAAAATTAGGTATGTCTAGTATATCTATTTCTATATTAAGAATATTTCTTACATAAATTCCTTTAAGCAAACAGCGCAGACCCTGATGAGATGCCGCATCATGCGGCGTCTCATCTGGGTCTACGCTGTTTGCCAAGGCCTTTTTTTCCAGACGCTAGGCATGAATTGGTTAACTGTCGTTTAAATAACTATGTTATGAGCTTTTATTTCTTCTTTTAATTTGCTACTGGAATTTTCTATTTCTTATGTATGGTCCAAAACATACATGTTTGTATCCGTTCATCGAACTCATAATTCTTTATATACACCTGTGTATACGCATACGTCCAAAAGGCTCGAGTAGACTGGTTTCGACAATCAACACGTTAACTCCAATTGTGAAGTCCAAACATTCGTCCGCGAGAGAATTAACACACAGAGTCGCCGCTACACATTACTCTCGGCCACCATGGACAGGACCGACATATAGCACTAGAGACCGTTTCCCGACCAACGGTCGCCTGTTTGGTAATAGAAACTTTCAGCTACGTGAACAATGGTCACCGTGCAGACGTTGCGGTTTAGCAAACCACTCGACAGAAGATTGCCGAAATCACAGATTATGGTAGGAAAACACTGACGGACATATCAACTTTAACTTATTTACTCATAAAAACCCATTTCTTAAACTTAACAATATATGTACTGAACGCAACAAAATAATGTGTGACTATGATATTCAACCTGACACTATTTTTGTTTCTAAAAATACATGTACGTTGTATTGTAATTGCAATAATGATTCATACCAGTATCTAAATGTAAGCAAAAACGTAGATTTATCGAAAATGCCTCCTCTCAAAACGAATAATTATTTCAGGAATAAATTGTTGATTCATAAAAAAATTTTTACTTTCAGCAAACAAGGTATTCATGTAGCAAGTTTGAATATTCAACAAATTCTCCCAAAATTAGATGAACTCAAACTTATAATGGGAGAGCCAGGGTCAATTGATATATTTGCTTTGAGTGAAACGTGTTTAACAGGTTCAATTAATGATACAGATCTATTAATTAACGTCGTTTTTGAACGTAAAGACAGGTAAAAAAGGCTTGTGGAGGACTCATTATATATCACAAAAAGAACATAAGCTATGTCCGTCGCTTTGATCTTGAATCCTCGGACATTGAGACTATTTGGCTACAGGTAGCTATCGAAAATAATAAATCACATCTTCTATGCGTAATCTACCGTGCCCAAAACAGTCTCCAGTCTTGGATAGATTCATTTTAGAAACAAATGGAATTTGCAGAATCATCTAATAAAAATTGGTCAGCTACTGGCGATTTTAACATTGAATTTTCTTAAACTTATTTATTTTATAATATAACATGGGCAAATACTGTACTTGATTTCGGACTCACACAACTGGTTCAATATCCAACCAGAGTAACAAAAACGTCATCAAAAATAATTGATCATGTATACACAACATCAATATCTTGCGTATCAGAAGTTAACGTTCCAGTAATAGGCCTCAGTGACCACTATCCAATCACGTGTACACTCCTTTGTAAACTTAAAAGTAAGTCTATATCTGAACATGGACAAATAACTTATAGATTGTTTTAACATTTTGATGAAACACTGTTTCTACAAGATCTAGGTCAATATGATATGAATATTATAGAAACTACCAATGATCCGAATTTTGCCCTAACGACTTTATACAATATATTAAACACAGCATTATCCCAGCATGCGGGATAAGTAAAAGTAAGCGGGTTAAGCGCATACATCAGCCTGGATGGTAATCAGATGAAATAAAACAGGCTAGATTAAACAGGGATACATTTAAGGCTTGCAACAATTTTGATCAGTATAAAATATGGAGAAACAAATGCAATTCCATAATTAAGAAAAATAAGAGAGCGTTTTTCAATAATGCTGTTAAAGAGAAGAAAGATATAAAACAATTGTGGCAATCTATCAAAAGCATATCAAATGATAATCAGTTAAAATCAAAGAGCATTTTTACCTATTACATTAAACATAAACAATGTTAATGTTTGTGGGAGACAGCTTGTGGCTAATGAACTTAACAAACATTTTGTTAACATTTCTCATATAATTAAGAAAACAGTTTTCAAACCTGAAAATTTTGAATATTTAAAAAATGTCTTAGATAAAAATTGGGTAATCGAGAGTTCAAATTAGAATATATATCACCCATGGAAGTTCTTACATTAATTGATCAACGTAATCCTAATAAAAGTAGTGGCTTACACATAATAGGACCTAATATCCTTAAACTTTGCAAAAATTATATCGTACAACCTCTTTCGACATTAATAAATACTTCAATTTCAACTGGGATCTTTCCAGACTTACTTAAATTAGCAAGTGTCGTACCTCTCCATAAAGGAGGAGATAAACATGTTCCAAATAATTTGTATACCTATCACTTTATTACGTACAATTTCTAAAATAATTGAAAGACATGTAGTCATTCAATTAAATAAATATTTAAAAGAAACCTGTATACTAAATGAACACCAATCGGGTTTTAGACAAACCACTCATGCCAAACTGCTTTAATCAGACTCGTTGTCATGGTTAAATTGTATGGACGATGGTTATATTATAGGAACTGTTTTTTGTGGATTTCAAAAAAAGCATTTGACTTAGTAGACCACACCATTCTTCTGCACAAGTTGCAACTATATCATTTTTCGGATTCGTCTTTGAAGTTTTTTTAAATCATATCTACAAAACCGTTTGCAACTAATTCGGGCAGATGGAGTTACATCAGACACCTGTATGATAATTTCCGGTTTACCGCAAGGCTCCATTTTAGGACCTTTGTTAGTTTTACTTTACGTGAATGATCTACCCGTAAAACTTACATCAGACTCTGACATGTATGCTGATGATGAAACAATCCACTGTAAATGGAATAATATAACTATGATGAATTGCACACTTGAAGACGACTTACTAAGGTTACAAAATTGGTGTATGATAAATAATATGGCAGTCAACCCAGATAAAACTACTTGCATGACTATAGAGATGAAAATTATGTTCTATAATGCTTATGCAACACCAATGTTTGATTATGGATGTGTCACATGGCAAAATGCATATACTAGAGACATAAACAGAATATCAAAACTGCAAAGAAGGTTTTTAAGAGTAATATTACGTAATGACTTAAATATAAATGATTATGATTTATTACAAAAAATACAATGGATTTCTTTTATAAACAGATGTAAATATTTCACAGGTGTAAGTATGCACAAATCCCTTCATAATTTAACGCCCACATATATTGACTACTTGATAAAACTGGTGAAAAACAATCATTACAATTTAAGATCGATATCAAAAAAATGATTTGACGCATACAAAACCTCACTCAAACCTTTTAAAAAAGTAGTTTAGTTACTCTGGTATGGAAGTATGGAACCACATACCGGTTTGTATTCGCCAATCTCTCACTCTCACCACTTTAAAACATAGGCCTTAGAAATATTTCCACTTTGAGGCGCAAAATGAGTCTCACGCGTAATAACATTTTTCTGTTTTCCTCTTATTCAAAAGTCAAATACTTCTCCATACGTGTCGAAATGATTACTGTAGAATTAATTTCTGCAAACAAATATACATATTGCTTTTTCAACTATTTATATAGCAATGAGGTGCAGGCTATTTTTTATAACAGTTGTATAATTTCATATCCTATTGTGAACACCATTGGTCATGAATATTGTTTTCTGAAATTATAATATTTGTGTATATCAGCCACTTCTGTCAATTGTAAACTTTTTCAAGAATAATGTATTCCACGTTTTTAAACTCTGACTTTGTACAATAATGTACGCGGCTGTTTTTGTTATCTTTTTGGTATTGTTATTGGTCGTGTTAATTAAGATATGGTAATTGTATAAGTGTGTGTGTATAGGTGTGCGTGCGCGTGCGTGCGTTAGAGTGTGTGCATATGGGAAAATGTAATCAACAATGCATTTATATTCTTAAATACTTTCTGATACTAAATATTTGTTCCTTGAGACCATTTCAATATTGGAAGAGAAATTAATAATATACGAGAAGTCATATAATATACTTGCTTTTTATAACACTTCTATTACACTGTCACAGTACTCTTATGTCTGAGTCAAAGTCTACATGTTTGCATTATAATGCAGAAATGAATTATACATACCATAGTTGTTTGAAGGCCTCATTGAAATAAGATTGCCATTGTTTAAATGTTTGCATGACTTTGTATCAATGTGTTGTCTTAATGAGTTACCTTCGGAAAATAAAGATATTATTATTATGCATGATCGTATTATTTTACGTAAGCTAATAATGTCTGTGTACCTACCATAAGTCACATTTGGACTGTGTTTCCAATCAAGTAATTGCATACACTATCATTACCAGGAATTTACTTTTAACTGTATATTTTTCCGGTCCGGATTTACCAATGTCGGTGTTGCTACGAAGCGTATACCGGTACATCACATATACATTAAAC